>NC_054706.1:6620167-6710607 GCF_016097555.1 Gigantopelta aegis
CAGTTCATACCCACATTTGTACATGTTATTTAATGAAAAAAAATCTTTTAAAAAATCCAAGCCAACTACATTTTAATAATTAGCGATTAGAAATTGTCACGAAGAATCATGTCAAGTGAAGTCAGCTTATTTGTTGATATATTTCAAACACATAACATTTTTCTTTTTACATGACAAAAAAACATTTTATGTACAAACATAATAATATTTACAAACATAATTAACATAATTATATATAGAGATATTGAAACCCAGTACATTCATACAATTGTATTTATGGTAAAGGTAAATGTGAAATTAATAAAAACTTATATGTTGGTATATTTCTCAAAACTTTCAAAATGTGACTTATTCCCTATTTAGCACCGAGTCCTTCAATTATTGACAGGTGAAAGTAGCATTATAAACTTTTAAATTTGCATATGACATGAAATTTGCATACCGTTATTACACGGGTTAATACAATCAAATATTAAATGGTTTTATGACAAAAGAATTGCTCTTTGGCTATGAAAAGGTATGCTTTTTGCTTACGAAAAGGTATGCTTTTTGGTTACGAAACGGCATGCTTCAGTGATGCACAGCACATAATTGCTCATTTAATGCTTATAAAAGATACTGAGTGATTATTACAATTTTTTTTTTGCTAAATGTTACAATATGTTTGTAATATAACATTATAATTGTGTATTTAAAAAATATATTAATGTTAGGTGTAATGTATGACATTATTTAATTGGTTACGAACTGGTATACTAGTGGTTACGAAACGGTATGGTACGAACGGGTTTGGGTACGAAACGTCTAGAAACCAAGCTCGACTGATGCACGGTTGGTCTGGGATCGTTTAGCTCTGTGCACCATGACTGATCTATGAAAGGCTGTGGTATACTATGTATTACACTGCGTGGATGGTGCATATAAAAGTTCCCTTGCTACTAATGGAAAACTATAGCAGACTATTAAAGATTTAAAAATGTGCTCTAGTGGTGTCATTAAACAAAACAAACTTTTTTTAGAGTTGTAATGATATGGCAATACGAGGTCCATGAGGGTGGGACATAAAACATTTACACACTTGTAAACATGTCCAAAATTTTGCGAAATGAATGCCCATGAACGTCAAACCGACAACATCTCCATTTCAACTAATGCTACATAAATGATAAAAGATGAGTCGGATTGTATTGCATTCTCCAAATACTGCGGGCAGAATAAGGAGTATGTCTTTCCACAAAGTTGATCAACAAATAGTAATATGTGGTAATCAAGCTTTTCCTCTTTTTTTTTCTTTTGGAAGGGTAGGATGTTGCGCAGCCACCCTCCTTTAATTTTCACCCAGCGAGAACACTACCCTGTATTTGACGCTAAATGCCATTACACTTATAATTTTTGAGTTCACTGAGAACAAATACATGTATGTATTTGACATATTAATCACCAATACACACCAGGGAACATTTTGTTTGGTCGCGATTCGTTATGCAAATTTCATAGATCGATACACAATTTTAAAACATTAAACAGTAGTTGCTAATCAATTTTCAGTTGACTAGAAATATTGCTAATTTAGATTTAGAAAACAAAATGTTCCCTGCACATACATGTAATGATGTACTACAAAAAGAAACCTGTTGGCACCTACATGTACGTATTTAACCGGAACATTATTAAAATGTTCCTTTTGAATTGTTTATTTCAGCTATGTCAGAGTGTTCCTTTTGAATTGTTTGTTTATTTCAGCTATGTCAAATGTTCCTTTTTAATTGTTTGTTTATTTCAGCTATGTCAAATGTTCCTTTTTAATTGTTTGTTTATTTCAGCTATGTCAAAGTGTTCCTGTTTATGTGGGCCTTCATCCTTGGTATGGCCATCTCCTACATTCTCGTCAGGTATATGCTCTTTTGTCTTCAGTGTTGGAGTTTAGCAATTAAATTACACATGGACTGGCTAAATTCTATTGTACAAATTGTTTGGATTTTGTAGCATACAATTCAGGGCTATAATCTTTCAGGCCTTTTATTCCTTACATTGTCAGGGCTCGCGCTGTCGGTAGCCAAATTAGTCATTGGCTAATTTTTACAAAAAATGGCTAATAAAATGTGCAAGTGGCTAAAATTTTGGCTAAGCCATTTTCTGTCTTCTGATGTGAACAAACGGTTACATAATCTATCCGACACCTCAAACATAATAATAATACCAAATATTCAATTAGCGTAATGGCGATCTCGCGACCGGTAAAAAAAAAATGGTGTCATGCAGAATTCAGCGTATGCCTTATAATGTTTGCTTATTTTAATAATCACGGTTATTGATTTTAACGGCATGCATTCAACATGTATGACAGCAATGTCTGGAAGATCTGTAACTTGTTATTTTTACTTTGTAAAATCTTTGAACCAAAGTAATAAAAACAGCCCGACAAAGCGTGTCAATTTTAATACACATGCCAGTTCAGGGCCGAAAGACATGTAGGCGATCTCAAGGGCAGAGTTCAGCCAGACCGAGCGAAAACAAAACGTTCGCTAGACTGGTTTGTGCGCTTCACGTTAAACCAAATGGACATGACGAACACCAATCAAATAGTTCGCGAACGTTAGGAAGAACGTTCGTTGGCTGAACTGAGGACAGCTCTCGGTGCGAATATACATCAGCCGACACCCGCGTGTCAAGAGATATCGTTGCAGACATTAAACAATTACGCAAAAGTAAATATTGATATAAATTTGTAGAAAAACAATAGTTGTTCACATCAATGAATACCTAACTGCAGTTTTTGTTTGTTCCTTTGTCTTTGTTAATTTCGTACCCATGGTCGAGAGCACACATGCAGTTGAATGTACATTGAATAAAAGTAGTTTACAATAATCATAGGAAGAAAGAAAAAACAACTACCGTCAATAAACATCCACCCACCCCCATATTTCTGTATGTTTGTTAATTTAATGTTATAGGCTTTAGAAGTGGGGGTGGGTGTATGGGGTACTGGCTTCAAACTCTGAAGATAATGCATAACCCCATCCCCACCACACCCCACTCCCGCTGAAAAATCAAGGTTTTGTTATTCCTATTTATTCCAGTTTGTACACAATTAGCTGAAAAAGATACATTTTCATATTCATATATAAATACTCTATACAGTACTGCGTAAAATAAATTTGGCTAAAGCATTTTCAATATGGCTAATAAAAATTCCATTTGGCTAATATTTTGGCTACAGGTATTTTTGATCCAGGGTGAGCCCTGCATTGTGCTGATCTCTTAGGCTGTTTCATTACTACAAAAAGATGTACAGGGCATTATTATAAGTTCATCTTAAATTACCAGGGCACTATTTTACGAAGCGATCTTAGCACTGCTATCCCCTTAAGTGCCTACGGTAGTGACCGTAACATTTTCCTACAATCGACATCCCGTTTTATTAAATTACCTTAGCTTACAATCACCTTTAGTTACTATGAATATTTACAATATGTCTGCACCTATTGTAAGCTCTAAGGTCGTGACCTTAAATTAACGCTGAGAAAAAAAAAGGCGAATGGAATATGTTTTTCACAACAGAAGCATGAAGTTAGACACAATGAACAACAAGGAACTGATATCAAAGTATCGGATGCCTCATTATACTATTTTGTAATTGTTGCAAGTGTTTCAAGCGGATTTGGAATCAACTGCCTTTTTCACCATTAAAGTCGATGACATTCACTCTTCGCACCCTTGTTTTGGCTTCATACACAATAAATATAACATATCTTACCGTAATTTCACTTCAGATCTATATTTCGTAAACAGTACAATTGTTTTTATTTCAAGATTTTCTTCAAAAACCAGTCATCTTCAAACAAACAAAAATTCAGTAGCAGTTTTGCATTGGGCTTTTTCCAGTGTTGTTAAAACGGAGACGCCATGTATCCAGTTTATTGTCAAATTGTAAGAAGATGGAAAGTGGCGTCATTGGAATACTGATGTCATTTAAATTCAAAATTAGCTATATCATTACACTACTATGCCACATTAAAATAAAAACTAGTCTACTAACCTTGAACCCTGTCAAAATAATTCTGACAGCAGGCATTGCAGTTTAATTTCGGGATTTTTTTATAATTTAATTTTTTTAATTATGTTTAAAAGTTTTAAAAGATGAAAAATATAAACATAAAATTTTGTCAAATATGTCATATCAAATAATTATTGTTGGATATGTTAAATTTATTGTGTACGAAGCCAAAACAAGAGTGTGAAGAATGACTTATCAATCTAAGATTTTTAGCCTTAGTTAAGATCGCAGTAGTAGTAAGTTTGGGTTTATAATCGCACTAAGATTGCTTCATCGAACGGTTGTAAGTTTTACGGTCAGTAGCGTAAAATCAACCATAAGTCACTAAGTCCTATAGTAGCCAAGATCACTTTGTAAAACGGGGTCTAGGTGTGTATGTTCGGTTTCAGTTTAATAACCACCTGTGTATTGTAGCATATATACAAATGTATACATGTAAGAAAAAGTGTACTGTGTGTATCGTAATTTGTTTTAAATGTTTATTGTTGATAAATGAAAATGTTTGCTTATATAGAAGTAAGATGTGGAGATATTCATCGTGACTGACATAATTCATTAACTGAAAGTATATTATCTAAACTTGTTGAAGATAATTTGTATTTATAGTCTAATGAAGATGAACATCAAGTACTTATTGTTTTAATTAATTTATTAACTTTTATTATGTGTTATACAGTACTTCTTTCAGATGTTCATGCAAGTACATTGTATATATACAAATTTGTTTTGTTTAATTTCAGCCCAACCACTCTTGTACCAAACCTTCTACCAATGTACCGACGCAAGAAGAAAGTTAGTTATCATTTGAATGAATCAAGTGGCAATTAGTATTTTTTAGTTGCATGTAGCTTTGGAGAAAAGATTCAGTACTAATTTAACAGCCCAAGCAATTCATGTCAGCATTTAACAGTGCTGATGTACAAACTAAAGTGAAATCAATTCATATCAGCATGTTTTTGCCAACACAACTTCGGTGAACATATTTGAGATACTAGTAGATGAAAATAAAATGTTTTCAATAAAAAAAATGTAACTTTTATCATGTGTATCAAAAATACAAATGGATAATGGTATAGGAGACAATAGTGTTAAATTACGTTACAGTAACTGTCGTAAGCTATTGAAGGTTTTTGACAGTTGCATTTTCGTATACACCACAGCTTGTTTCCTTTGATGTCCAGTGTGCAGACTGATTGACATTTTTCAGTGTATGAAAAAGTGTACATTTTGAAATGGCGGAGCTGGGTGCTGTAAAATATAGTAGGATGCAGAAAAATATTTGAAGAGGGGCATAGAAAAATAAAGGGGATGGTAGAACATGAAAGGAGGGCAGCAAAATGCAATAGCTGGGCAGGTCGCCATGCTTAAATGGAGCACCAAGAACACTGACAAATTTCAACACATGAAGACCATGTTAAACAACAGAAGGAAGGACTGTTCCTTTAACTACACAACATTGTATTACTTAACCACTGATATTAGTTGTCAAACTTATATATAAACACCCCTTGCAATTTTTAAAAGTGAACCAAAATTAGTTTGCTTTACTTAGTTTCGGCAATCTCTGGCTGAAAAAACACTTATTTGGCACCAAATTTGTCACATGATCAAAATGTTCATTCTGCGTCTTTTGTGTCCACTAATTCTCATCTTATATTTTATCCTCAATTGCAGATTATATGGTCATAAATGATCATTGTTACTTATTGTAGGGCTTCTAGAATTTTTATAAAATTCACTAGCCATGGGGTCAGTGATTTTGAATATTTACTAGCCAGAATAAAAAATTCACTAGCCCTACTTTACTTTTAAGTTGATACAATTTTACTAATGTCGCCTAAAGAAGGAGATGGAGCTTAAAAACACTAAGATATTTAAATGCAGCATTTGACAACTTTTTTTTTCACTAGCCGTCTGGGATTGCAATGGTAGTTATTTACTAGCCCAACATGGAATATCACTAGCCATGGGAAGTGACATTGTTCATCATTAAAATAATTTATCTTGGGCGCCAAATAATAAATGTATACCACCTTTACAAAAACGAAACTACTTTTATCAGCAGGTGTGAATGTCAGACCGACGTTTTAACTAACGGTACATAAAAGATGAGTCAGCTTGTACATCATGCTAACTTTTTTGTACCAGATACTGAGGCAGGGTATGCACTTCGGATTTTTTTTACTTGGATTTGCCCGTACAACTTTTGAATGGCCCGCAACTGAATTTCATTTTAAAAAAGAACTTGTACTTTAAAAACATGTTAACAACACAAGAGAATTTGTAATTAAATTCTAATTATTATGTTGTCACGGGACCCACACAAGCAAACATCTGGAATGTTTTACCAAGGTTCAGTCTTGCAATGAATAAGGTGCTTTTATAACCGTTTGATGAGGAATTAAAAAAATTACTAAATTGACAGCAATCTATACAAACAATAATCACATTCACTAGAGAAATAAACATACAACACAAGTTAAAGACATAATTATCACTATTTAATGGGAGCAGGTCAACTCGCTCCAAAACCAACTCGCCCCCAACGCGGTTAGTCAACTCGCCCCACACTGTTTAGTCAACTCATATCTTTACCATTTTGAAAATTAATATACCAACATTTTAAGCTAATGTGCATTAAATATTGTTGAATATGCAGACCAGTCGGAGTCCAAAAGCCTTGCCTGATCATTCCTTTAAGGAAATAAGGGACAAACGTCGTTAAATTAGGCTTGACAATTCATTGTAATAGATTATTATTTATCCGATATTAAGATCTCCCCAATATAAATTTAATAAGAGGAGTTTCACTGTAATAAATAAAATGACACCAAAGTTGTAGATGTCAATTTTTAATTTTGTCACAATTATTTACAGACTGTAAAGTTTGGGGAGAGTTATCTAAACACTTGGGCGAGTTGGCTTTGGGGCGAGTTGACCAGCATTCCTATTTAACACTCGCATGTGCACAGGCGATGATAGCTGTTGTTGACATCGTTGGCAGTGACAATTGGGTGTTTGGTATAGGAGACTCGGTATAGTCTGTAAGAAACGAAAATGTTCCAACACAATGTAACTTCGGAAAACCTCAGGCTCATAAACAAAATCTTTCTGTGAAACATAGCGTAGTGGAATGTGACGAGTTGTTCCGATTGTAACTAAATGGAAAATAAAGACGGACATGGCCAAGGTATTCCGATTTCACCTACAAATACATTTACGTGGCCGAGGTTTTCCGATTACATAATCAAAACCGGCCGAGGCATTCCAAATGGTTTTAGACTGTTCAGTATACTGGGGAAGTAGTCACTATTATGTCCTATATGGGTTTGGTTGCACATATATTAATAGGAAACCAATTGAAAACAATAAATAAAAAATAACTTTCCGATCTCTTACAAACATTAGTTATTTGCATTTTGATACATAATACAATATGCGGAAATTTTCGGTCGCCAAGCAAGTGACACATGATACGGTTTTGACTTGCCCGACACTATTTTGACTCGCCCTGGGCGATCGGGCAACTGTAAAGCGCATACCCAGCTGAGGGGCAAAATAAGGGATAGGTCTTTCCACAAAGTCGACCAACACAAAATGATATATGGTAACCAAGCTTTTACTTTTTTTTAAAGGGTGGGGTGGGGTTTGTGCTATCACCCTCCTTTAATTTTCAACCAGCGAAAACATTGTTTGTGACAGAGACGTCTGTCTATTTGCATGTACTTGATAGAAGTTTAAATTTCTGTTTTAGTCTTCTGTTCTCGACAATGAGCTGACGCTACTGAAGTCAATATGTACAGTTTGTGGACAAAGGAGGTGTCCAAGACACAGGTCAGTATAGGTGTCTCTCTCTCTCTCTCTCTCTCTCTCTCTCTCTCTCTCTCTCTCTCTCTCTCTCTCTCTCTTCCTACCTCCCTCTCTGTTTCTCACTCTATCTGTCACTCTTTCCCTCTCTCTTTCTCATTCTCAATCTCTCTGTCACACTATCCCTCTCTCTTTCTCACTCTATTGCTCTATCCCTCTCTCTTGCTCATTCTCACTCTCTCTATTGCTCTATCCCTCTCTCTTTCTCATTCTCACTCTCTCTCTCTCCTTCCCTCTTTTTCCCCTCCCTCTCTATCTCACTCTCTCTCTATCTCTCTCTTATTTTCTCTATCATTACCATGTCTTTTGGACCCTTCCACCTTTTGGTGCTATGGTGTTATTAAACATGAATTATTCATTTGTTCATTATTTACTGGGATATAACAAATATGTAAAACATAAAACACTTTCAGATATAAAATATATTAATAGAGTTGACTTACCTGTCAAAGAAACTTTTACATGAAAACTAATAATTCTGTTAATTTCAGACCTGAGATAACTATCTGGCAATTCAACTGTTGACTCTTTCAGATGTAAAATATATTAATACAGCTGACTTACCAATCAAAGAAATTTTTACATGATAACTAATAATTCTGTTAATTTCAGACCTGAGTTAAATATTCTTGCATTTCAACCGTGGACTAATCTGGAGATAAGACAGCGAGTTGATCAGGCACTCGATGAGGTGATGTACCGTTGACTTTAATACAAAATATTGATTTAAAATCATATCGCTTGTCTTGACTTCTCGGATGGGGAATGTATGTTGCACTTGTATCAATCAGATATGTCTAACCAATAATGGTTGGGGTGGAGTTGGGGTAATTATTGTTTTTTTGGTTTTGTAACTTTTCTATGCTAGTGGTTCCCCCAGGCTAATGGAATTTCTTAATTTTCACCACTTGAGATGTGTCAATCGATTATGGACTTCATGATCAAGTGTAATAGTTATTTATGAAGACCATCCCATCGGTATTCAATAATTGTAATTGATTTTTGAACACCACTTCTCTGAACAATGCAAGATGTGACAACTAGACATTCGTAAGTGGCCACACCATGCTGAAGATATGTATATATACAAAATGACTTTGTATAATGGGTTTTTACAAATTTCTTTTCTCTTCTCTAAATTATGTTTAAATACTGTAATTTATGTTCTGTATTTATTTTTTTACAGTTCTTTAGTATCGTGCTCAAAGACTTTGTCTACACTTGGTACAAGTAAGTGGTTATTTTCATTTATTACACTTAGATGGTAGAAGTTGCGGGAGATACTTTCAGTCTCTCCGACTGTGGCAGACTTCTGTTCGAGAGTTCATCATGTCTCATAGCTGAGGCATGCTCAGGAGATGAATGTGATGTCATAGAAGATAATGGTACCAGCTAAATAATTCGCTCAGTCTCCTGAAAATATCACTGGTGGCAGGGATTGCAGTCATTTGCTGTACTGGTTTTTGTACCTAACCTGAAATGAATGTGATGTGATAGAAAACTGGTACCAGTTAAATAATTCGCTCAGTCTCCTGAACAGATCACTGGTGGGCAGCGATTGCAGTCTCTTGCTGGATTTGTTATTGTACCTAGCGTTGGATGATTGTGATATGATGGAAGGCCATCAAATAATTCATGAGCATTCGGCTTCTGGGACACATCATTGGTTAAAAGTATCTGTCAGCAAGAATATATGTTGGAATAATTTTGTTTTGTTCTGCATGGAATTTGGATTTGGCGAGGATTTACTTGATATTTTCATATTTTTGTGCGCTGACCGTGAGGGGTTTTTTTATAGATATTTCACTAATGACGAGGGGTTTGTTTATGAGTTGAAGCCTGTGGGGTTACCTTTTCAGAGATTTGTGTGCTGACGGAGAGTTTGTTTTTAGCTATTTCACTAATGACGAGGGGTTTGTTTATGAGTTAAAGCCTGTGGGGTTACCTTTTCAGAGATTTGTGTGCTGACGGAGAGTTTGTTTTTAGATATTTCACTAATGACAAGGGGTTTGTTTATGAGTTAAAGCCTGTGGTGTTTTTTTCAGAGATTTGAGTACTGATGAGGAGTTTGTTGATGAACTGAGAACTAATTTTCGCTTCCTTGCTGCTGTTTTTCTGAGAAGAGCTAAAAAGGTAAAAAAAAGAATTAAAAAAAACAAAACCTTGTTACCAGGTTTTAAGAGGTATCCAGTTTAGAGAGGTTCTCTTCAATATAGATATTCAGAAAGGGGCTGTGAAAAATGTCCGGTTTTAAGATAATTCCGGTTTACAGAGGGTCCAGTTTTGAGAGGTTTCACTGTACATATTGTACTGAGTAGGTTGACTTTCATGTTTGTTGTATTTACTTTTACAGAATACTGAGATATTTCAGCTTTTTCACAGTGTCTCTTTCATATTCTTCACAAATAACACCTGATGGTTTTAATTATAGGCTTCTTAATGTTTCAGTATTGTTGTTAAAAGTATGAATTGTGAATTGCAAAGTTTGCTTTTGTCTTATACTAAAAGTAAAGTTTGTTTTGTGTAACGACACCACTAGAGCACATTGATTTATTAATCATCGACTATTGGATGTCAAACATTTGTTAATTTTGACATATAGTCTATGAGAGGAAACCCACTACATTTTTCCATTAGTAGCAAAGGATATTTATATGCACCATCCCATAGACAGGATAGCACATACCGCAGCCTTTGATATACCAGTCGTGGCACACTGTCTGGAGCGAGAAATGGGGTCCACCGACGGGGATCGATCCCAAACCGACCATGCATCAAGTGAGCACTTTATTACTGGGCTACATCCTGCACAACTATTGTCTTATACTGATCTCTGTGTTTTTCATAGTGATGACAGTAATAACACTAACATGTTTCCTTTCAGCTGGATATTCCAAGTCTGATAACACAGAAGCTGGTTAAAGCTACTGGGCTATGTCCTACACAACTATTGTCTTATACTAATCTCTGTGTTTTTCATAGTGATGACAGTAATAACACTAACATGTTTCCTTTCAGCTGGATATTCCAAGTCTGATAACACAGAAGCTGGTTAAAGCTACTGGGCTATGTCCTACACAACTATTGTCTTATACTAATCTCTGTGTTTTTCATAGTGATGACAGTAATAACACTAACATGTTTCCTTTCAGCTGGATATTCCAAGTCTGATAACACAGAAGCTGGTTAAAGCTACTGGGCTATGTCCTACACAACTATTGTCTTATACTAATCTCTGTGTTTTTCATAGTGATGACAGTAATAACACTAACATGTTTCCTTTCAGCTGGATATTCCAAGTCTGATAACACAGAAGCTGGTTAAAGCTACTGGGCTGTGTCCTACACAACTATTGTCTTATACTAATATCTGTGTTTTTCATAGTGATGACAGTAATAACACTAACATGTTTCCTTTCAGCTGGATATTCCAAGTCTGATAACACAGAAGCTGGTTAAAGCTACTGGGCTGTGTCCTACACAACTATTGTCTTATACTGATCTCTGTGTTTTTCATAGTGATGACAGTAATAACACTAACATGTTTCCTTTCAGCTGGATATTCCAAGTCTGATAACACAGAAGCTGGTTAAAGCTACTGGGCTGTGTCCTACACAACTATTGTCTTATACTAATATCTGTGTTTTTCATAGTGATGACAGTAATAACACTAACATGTTTCCTTTCAGCTGGATATTCCAAGTCTGATAACACAGAAGCTGGTTAAAGCTACTGGGCTGTGTCCTACACAACTATTGTCTTATACTAATCTCTGTGTTTTTCATAGTGATGACAGTAATAACACTAACATGTTTCCTTTCAGCTGGATATTCCAAGTCTGATAACACAGAAGCTGGTTAAAGCTACTGGGCTGTGTCCTACACAACTATTGTCTTATACTAATATCTGTGTTTTTCATAGTGATGACAGTAATAACACTAACATGTTTCCTTTCAGCTGGATATTCCAAGTCTGATAACACAGAAGCTGGTTAAAGCTACTGGGCTGTGTCCTACACAACTATTGTCTTATACTAATATCTGTGTTTTTCATAGTGATGACAGTAATAACACTAACATGTTTCCTTTCAGCTGGATATTCCAAGTCTGATAACACAGAAGCTGGTTAAAGCTACTGGGCTGTGTCCTACACAACTATTGTCTTATACTAATATCTGTGTTTTTCATAGTGATGACAGTAATAACACTAACATGTTTCCTTTCAGCTGGATATTCCAAGTCTGATAACACAGAAGCTGGTTAAAGCTACTGGGCTATGTCCTACACAACTATTGTCTTATACTAATATCTGTGTTTTTCATAGTGATGACAGTAATAACACTAACATGTTTCCTTTCAGCTGGATATTCCAAGTCTGATAACACAGAAGCTGGTTAAAGCTACTGGGCTGTGTCCTACACAACTATTGTCTTATACTAATATCTGTGTTTTTCATAGTGATGACAGTAATAACACTAACATGTTTCCTTTCAGCTGGATATTCCAAGTCTGATAACACAGAAGCTGGTTAAAGCTACTGGGCTGTGTCCTACACAACTATTGTCTTATACTAATATCTGTGTTTTTCATAGTGATGACAGTAATAACACTAACATGTTTCCTTTCAGCTGGATATTCCAAGTCTGATAACACAGAAGCTGGTTAAAGCTACTGGGCTATGTCCTACACAACTATTGTCTTATACTAATCTCTGTGTTTTTCATAGTGATGACAGTAATAACACTAACATGTTTCCTTTCAGCTGGATATTCCAAGTCTGATAACACAGAAGCTGGTTAAAGCTACTGGGCTATGTCCTACACAACTATTGTCTTATACTAATCTCTGTGTTTTTCATAGTGATGACAGTAATAACACTAACATGTTTCCTTTCAGCTGGATATTCCAAGTCTGATAACACAGAAGCTGGTTAAAGCTACTGGGCTATGTCCTACACAACTAGTGTCTTATACTAATCTCTGTGTTTTTCATAGTGATGACAGTAATAACACTAACATGTTTCCTTTCAGCTGGATATTCCAAGTCTGATAACACAGAAGCTGGTTAAAGCTACTGGGCTGTGTCCTACACAACTATTGTCTTATACTAATATCTGTGTTTTTCATAGTGATGACAGTAATAACACTAACATGTTTCCTTTCAGCTGGATATTCCAAGTCTGATAACACAGAAGCTGGTTAAAGCTACTGGGCTGTGTCCTACACAACTATTGTCTTATACTGATCTCTGTGTTTTTCATAGTGATGACAGTAATAACACTAACATGTTTCCTTTCAGCTGGATATTCCAAGTCTGATAACACAGAAGCTGGTTAAAGCTACTGGGCTGTGTCCTACACAACTATTGTCTTATACTAATCTCTGTGTTTTTCATAGTGATGACAGTAATAACACTAACATGTTTCCTTTCAGCTGGATATTCCAAGTCTGATAACACAGAAGCTGGTTAAAGCTACTGGGCTGTGTCCTACACAACTATTGTCTTATACTAATATCTGTGTTTTTCATAGTGATGACAGTAATAACACTAACATGTTTCCTTTCAGCTGGATATTCCAAGTCTGATAACACAGAAGCTGGTTAAAGCTACTGGGCTGTGTCCTACACAACTATTGTCTTATACTAATATCTGTGTTTTTCATAGTGATGACAGTAATAACACTAACATGTTTCCTTTCAGCTGGATATTCCAAGTCTGATAACACAGAAGCTGGTTAAAGCTACTGGGCTGTGTCCTACACAACTATTGTCTTATACTAATATCTGTGTTTTTCATAGTGATGACAGTAATAACACTAACATGTTTCCTTTCAGCTGGATATTCCAAGTCTGATAACACAGAAGCTGGTTAAAGCTACTGGGCTATGTCCTACACAACTATTGTCTTATACTAATATCTGTGTTTTTCATAGTGATGACAGTAATAACACTAACATGTTTCCTTTCAGCTGGATATTCCAAGTCTGATAACACAGAAGCTGGTTAAAGCTACTGGGCTGTGTCCTACACAACTATTGTCTTATACTAATATCTGTGTTTTTCATAGTGATGACAGTAATAACACTAACATGTTTCCTTTCAGCTGGATATTCCAAGTCTGATAACACAGAAGCTGGTTAAAGCTACTGGGCTGTGTCCTACACAACTATTGTCTTATACTAATATCTGTGTTTTTCATAGTGATGACAGTAATAACACTAACATGTTTCCTTTCAGCTGGATATTCCAAGTCTGATAACACAGAAGCTGGTTAAAGCTACTGGGCTATGTCCTACACAACTATTGTCTTATACTAATCTCTGTGTTTTTCATAGTGATGACAGTAATAACACTAACATGTTTCCTTTCAGCTGGATATTCCAAGTCTGATAACACAGAAGCTGGTTAAAGCTACTGGGCTATGTCCTACACAACTATTGTCTTATACTAATCTCTGTGTTTTTCATAGTGATGACAGTAATAACACTAACATGTTTCCTTTCAGCTGGATATTCCAAGTCTGATAACACAGAAGCTGGTTAAAGCTACTGGGCTATGTCCTACACAACTATTGTCTTATACTAATCTCTGTGTTTTTCATAGTGATGACAGTAATAACACTAACATGTTTCCTTTCAGCTGGATATTCCAAGTCTGATAACACAGAAGCTGGTTAAAGCTACTGGGCTGTGTCCTACACAACTATTGTCTTATACTAATATCTGTGTTTTTCATAGTGATGACAGTAATAACACTAACATGTTTCCTTTCAGCTGGATATTCCAAGTCTGATAACACAGAAGCTGGTTAAAGCTACTGGGCTGTGTCCTACACAACTATTGTCTTATACTGATCTCTGTGTTTTTCATAGTGATGACAGTAATAACACTAACATGTTTCCTTTCAGCTGGATATTCCAAGTCTGATAACACAGAAGCTGGTTAAAGCTACTGGGCTGTGTCCTACACAACTATTGTCTTATACTAATATCTGTGTTTTTCATAGTGATGACAGTAATAACACTAACATGTTTCCTTTCAGCTGGATATTCCAAGTCTGATAACACAGAAGCTGGTTAAAGCTACTGGGCTGTGTCCTACACAACTATTGTCTTATACTAATCTCTGTGTTTTTCATAGTGATGACAGTAATAACACTAACATGTTTCCTTTCAGCTGGATATTCCAAGTCTGATAACACAGAAGCTGGTTAAAGCTACTGGGCTGTGTCCTACACAACTATTGTCTTATACTAATATCTGTGTTTTTCATAGTGATGACAGTAATAACACTAACATGTTTCCTTTCAGCTGGATATTCCAAGTCTGATAACACAGAAGCTGGTTAAAGCTACTGGGCTGTGTCCTACACAACTATTGTCTTATACTAATATCTGTGTTTTTCATAGTGATGACAGTAATAACACTAACATGTTTCCTTTCAGCTGGATATTCCAAGTCTGATAACACAGAAGCTGGTTAAAGCTACTGGGCTGTGTCCTACACAACTATTGTCTTATACTAATATCTGTGTTTTTCATAGTGATGACAGTAATAACACTAACATGTTTCCTTTCAGCTGGATATTCCAAGTCTGATAACACAGAAGCTGGTTAAAGCTACTGGGCTATGTCCTACACAACTATTGTCTTATACTAATATCTGTGTTTTTCATAGTGATGACAGTAATAACACTAACATGTTTCCTTTCAGCTGGATATTCCAAGTCTGATAACACAGAAGCTGGTTAAAGCTACTGGGCTGTGTCCTACACAACTATTGTCTTATACTAATATCTGTGTTTTTCATAGTGATGACAGTAATAACACTAACATGTTTCCTTTCAGCTGGATATTCCAAGTCTGATAACACAGAAGCTGGTTAAAGCTACTGGGCTGTGTCCTACACAACTATTGTCTTATACTAATATCTGTGTTTTTCATAGTGATGACAGTAATAACACTAACATGTTTCCTTTCAGCTGGATATTCCAAGTCTGATAACACAGAAGCTGGTTAAAGCTACTGGGCTGTGTCCTACACAACTATTGTCTTATACTAATATCTGTGTTTTTCATAGTGATGACAGTAATAACACTAACATGTTTCCTTTCAGCTGGATATTCCAAGTCTGATAACACAGAAGCTGGTTAAAGCTACTGGGCTATGTCCTACACAACTATTGTCTTATACTAATATCTGTGTTTTTCATAGTGATGACAGTAATAACACTAACATGTTTCCTTTCAGCTGGATATTCCAAGTCTGATAACACAGAAGCTGGTTAAAGCTACTAGGCTGTGTCCTACACAACTATTGTCTTATACTAATCTCTGTGTTTTTCATAGTGATGACAGTAATAACACTAACATGTTTCCTTTCAGCTGGATATTCCAAGTCTGATAACACAGAAGCTGGTTAAAGCTACTGGGCTGTGTCCTACACAACTATTGTCTTATACTAATCTCTGTGTTTTTCATAGTGATGACAGTAATAACACTAACATGTTTCCTTTCAGCTGGATATTCCAAGTCTGATAACACAGAAGCTGGTTAAAGCTACTGGGCTATGTCCTACACAACTATTGTCTTATACTAATCTCTGTGTTTTTCATAGTGATGACAGTAATAACACTAACATGTTTCCTTTCAGCTGGATATTCCAAGTCTGATAACACAGAAGCTGGTTAAAGCTACTGGGCTGTGTCCTACACAACTATTGTCTTATACTAATATCTGTGTTTTTCATAGTGATGACAGTAATAACACTAACATGTTTCCTTTCAGCTGGATATTCCAAGTCTGATAACACAGAAGCTGGTTAAAGCTACTGGGCTATGTCCTACACAACTATTGTCTTATACTAATCTCTGTGTTTTTCATAGTGATGACAGTAATAACACTAACATGTTTCCTTTCAGCTGGATATTCCAAGTCTGATAACACAGAAGCTGGTTAAAGCTACTGGGCTATGTCCTACACAACTATTGTCTTATACTAATATCTGTGTTTTTCATAGTGATGACAGTAATAACACTAACATGTTTCCTTTCAGCTGGATATTCCAAGTCTGATAACACAGAAGCTGGTTAAAGCTACTGGGCTATGTCCTACACAACTATTGTCTTATACTAATATCTGTGTTTTTCATAGTGATGACAGTAATAACACTAACATGTTTCCTTTCAGCTGGATATTCCAAGTCTGATAACACAGAAGCTGGTTAAAGCTACTGGGCTATGTCCTACACAACTATTGTCTTATACTAATATCTGTGTTTTTCATAGTGATGACAGTAATAACACTAACATGTTTCCTTTCAGCTGGATATTCCAAGTCTGATAACTCAGAAGCTGGTTAAAGCTACCATTCAGCATCTTGACTGCTGCATCTGGGCAAAGAACAAAGGTTCACATAATCTTGTTTGTTTTGGGTGTGTGTGTGTGTATGTGTGTGTGTTAAAATATGAATAACATCTAGTATTTAGGTTTAAACATTGTGTGCAAAGAAATAAAACCAAAATATAGCAAGTGCTTGAAAAGAGATCTTACTGGCTTATTTCAGTTAGGAGATCTGAACAAAGGAAGTGTATCACTGAAATATGTCAGATATATTAACAGAGACCAGAGCAAATGGGCAGTGAGATCAGAGTTCATTTAGATTTTCCCTCCAAGATATTAACTTTAAAATTGAACTGTACCTACTTCATTTAAAAAAAAGCAATAATTTCTTGTCCACAAATGTGTTTCAAATGTGTTTTACTATCTTGTTACTGTAACAGATTTGTTGCTTATCCTAATTGTAGGTTGATTATAATACTGTAATAGAGAACTCTGTGTGTTGCAGCACCCCCTGGTACCGATATTCAGCAGGCTGTGTTCGACTACCTCGGCCCCAACGTCCACTGTGCCATGTGGAGTCGTAAAGCAGAACTGGAATATCTACGCAGGGTCGTTGAACAGTTGTTTCCATACCTGCTGAGGCCACAAGCTCTTCATTCTAAGTAGCTATCTCGTTCTGTTTATAACTGTAAATACTATTGTCAGTACCTGCTGAGGCCACAAGCTTTTCTTTCTAAGTAGCTATCTCGTTCTGTTTATAACTGTAAATACTATTGTCAGTACCTGCTGAGGCCACAAGCTCTTCATTCTAAGTAGTTATCTAGTTCTGTTTATAACTGTAAATATTATTGTCGGTACCTGCTGAGGCCACAAGCTCTTCATTCTAAGTAACTATCTCGTTCTGTTTATAACTGTAAATATTATTGTCGGTACCTGCTGAGGACACAAGCTCTTCATTCTAAGTAGCTATCTTGTTCTGTGAGGCCACAAGCTCTTCATTCTAAGTAACTATCTCGTTCTGTTTATAACTGTAAATATTATTGTCGGTACCTGCTGAGGCCACAAGCTCTTCATTCTAAGTAGTTATCTTATTCTGTTTATAACTGTAAATATTATTGTCACTACCTGCTAAGGCCACAAGCTCTTCATTCTAAGTAGTTATCTTGTTCTGTTTATAACTGTAAATACTATTGTCAGTACCTGCTGAGGTCACAAGCTCTTCATTCTAAGTAGCTATCTCGTTCTGTTTATAACTGTAAATACTATTGTCAGTACCTGCTGAGACCACAAGCTCTTCATTCTTAGTAGTTATCTCGTTCTGTTTATAACTGTAAATATTGTCAGTACCTGCTGAGGCCACAAGCTCTTCATTCTTAGTAGCTATCTCGTTCTGTTTATAACTGTAAATACTGTTGTCAGTACCTGCTGAGACCACAAGCTCTTCATTCTTAGTAGTTATCTCATTCTGTTTATAACTGTAAATACTGTTGTCAGTACCTGCTGAGACCACAAGCTCTTCATTCTTAGTAGATATCTCATTCTGTTTATAACTGTAAATATTGTCAGTACCTGCTGAGGCCACAAGCTCTTCATTCTAAGTAGTTATCTCATTCTGTTTATAACTGTAAATACTATTGTCGGTACCTGCTGAGACCACAAGCTCTTCATTCTTAGTAGTTATCTCATTCTGTTTATAACTGTAAATATTGTCAGTACCTGCTGAGGCCAAAAGCTCTTCATTCTAAGTAGTTATCTAGTTCTGTTTATAACTGTAAATATTATTGTCAGTACCTGCTGAGGCCACAAGCTCTTCATTCTAAGTAGTTTTCTCGTTCTGTTTATAACTGTATTATTATTTGAATATCATTATCTCGTGTATTAGCTGATATTTAGAATTTGGCTATTGTCTAACAAAGGTAACATCAACATAAAATTTCATTATCTATACTCAAACAGAGTTTGAAAAAATACCAATATCACCAATAAATGCTACAAAAGTTTGGAATAAAAAGTGGTATTTCTCATCAACATTTCCAAGAGCGTTCAAACTGTTTGTTTGCTAGTGACAGGTGGGTTAATCTTCACATCTACTTTAAATAAACAAAACATGTTGATAAAAGCATTTTGATGTATGCCTTTAGGAAGGAGAAAACGGGATACCAAAACAAGAAAGAAAAGAAAAACAAGTACGATTTGTATGCTAGTGCAAATGTTGATAACTGACAACATCTCCTTAATTTTTTTAAAACAAATTTGTGATGTGGTGTTGGTAAACTTTCATTCATTCATTTGGATATTAGCTATAATGAAATTTACCTTTAAACTATTGATCACATATTGTATGCATTTTTGTGAAGCTATTCACTTTTAACTGTTACTGTAAATATTATGTATTATATTATGCTTGTTTTTTTACTATTATTACAGAAGTTCTTGTTCACTGTTGCGAGAGATTTTATCCGGCTCACTGCTTTTACCTGCTATGGATGCTGTAGCAAACCCGGTGTGTATTTTAGTTTTTATGATAATGTTATCTCCAAGTGTACTGCTATCATTATGTGTATACTGAAAGAAATAAGGGAATATCTTTTATTGGGATTAAATAGAAAAAACTGGTTAATGACCTAGGGTATGGGCTTCGTCCTGTGATGGTATGTATATATCACCAGCCTCAGTCGTGTCGTGGTTAAGCCATCGGACATACGGCTGGTAGGTACTAGGTTCGTAGCCCGGTACCGGCTTCCACCCAGAGTGAGTTTTAACAACTCATTGGGTAGGTAGGGGCGAGATGTAGCTCAGTGGTGTCGTGGTTAAGCCATCGGACATACGGCTGGTAGGTACTAGGTTCGTAGCCCGTTACCGGCTTCCACCCAGAGTGAGTTTTAACAACTCATTGGGTAGGTAGGGGCGAGATGTAGCCCAGTTGTGTCGTGGTTAAGCCATCGGACATACGGCTGGTAGGTACTAGGTTCGTAGCCCGGTACCGGCTTCCACCCAGAGTGAGTTTTAACAACTCATTGGGTAGGTAGGGGCGAGATGTAGCTCAGTGGTGTCGTGGTTAAGCCATCGGACATATGGCTGGTAGGTACTAGGTTCGTAGCCCGGTACCGGCTTCCACCCAGAGTGAGTTTTAACAACTCATTGGGTAGGTAGGGGCGAGATGTAGCTCAGTCGTAAAGCGACCGGTTTGGGATCGATCCCCATCAATGGCCCCATTAGGCTATTTCTCGCTTCAGCCAGTGCACCACGACTGGTACATCAAAGGCTGTGGTATGTGTTATCCTGTCTATGTGATAGTGCATATAAAAGATCCCTTGCTGCTGATCGAAAAGAGTAGCCCATAAAGTGGTGACAGCGGGTTTCCTCCCTCAATATCTGTGTGGTCCTTAACCATATTTCCAAAGCCATATAACTGTAAATGAAATGTGTTGGATGTGTCATTAAATAAACCATTTCCTTCCTTCCTTCAATGGGTAGGTGTAAGACCACTGAATCCTCTTCTTTCTCACTAACCACTAGTGTAGGTGTAAGACCACTGAACCCTCTTCTTTCTCACTAACCCCACTAGTGTAGGTGTAAGACCACTGAACCCTCTTCTTTCTCACTAACCACTAGCGTAGGTGTAAGACACTAGTGTAGGTGTAAGACCACTGAAACCCTCTTCTTTCTCACTAACCACTAGTGTAGGTGTAAGACCACTGAAACCCTCTTCTTTCTCACTAACCACTAGTGTAGGTGTAAGACCACTGAAACCCTCTTCTTTCTCACTAACCACTAGTGTAGGTGTAAGACCACTGAAACCCTCTTCTTTCTCACTAACCACTAGTGTAGGTGTAAGACCACTGAAACCCTCTTCTTTCTCACTAACCACTAGTGTAGGTGTAAGACCACTGAAACTAACCTAGTGTAGGTGTAAGACCACTGAATCCTCTCTTTCTCACTAACCACTAGTGTAGGTGTAAGACCACTGAATCTTCTTTCTCACTAACCACTAGTGTAGGTGTAAGACCACTGAACCCTCTTCTTTCTCACTAACCACTAGTGTAGGTGTAAGACCACTGAACCCTTCTTTCTCACTAACCACTAGTGTAGGTGTAAGACCACTGAATCCTCTTCTTTCTCACTAACCACTAGTGTAGGTGTAAGACCACTGAACCCTCTTCTTTCTCACTAACCACTAGTGTAGGTGTAAGACCACTGAACCCTTCTTTCTCACTAACCACTCCACTAACCACTAACCACTAGTGTAGGTGTAAGACCACTGAACCCTCTTCTTTCTCACTAACCACTAGTGTAGGTGTAAGACCACTGAAACCCTCTTCTTTCTCACTACCACTAGTGTAGGTGTAAGACCACTGAAACCCTCTTCTTTCTCACTAACCACTAGTGTAGGTGTAAGACCACTGAAACCCTCTTCTTTCTCACTAACCACTAGTGTAGGTGTAAGACCACTGAAACCCTCCTCTTCTTTCTCACTAACCACTAGTGTAGGTGTAAGACCACTGAACCCTCTTCTTTCTCACTAACCACTAGTGTAGGTGTAAGACCACTGTAACCACTAGTGTAGGTGTAAGACCACTGAACCCTCTTCTTTCTCACTAACCACTAGTGTAGGTGTAAGACCACTGAACCCTCTTCTTTCTCACTAACCACTAATGTAGGTGTAAGACCACTGAACCCTCTTCTTTCTCACTAACCACTAGTGTAGGTGTAAGACCACTGAACCCTCTTCTTTCTCACTAACCACTAGTGTAGGTGTAAGACCACTGAAACCCTCTTCTTTCTCACTAACCACTAGTGTAGGTGTAAGACCACTGAACCCTCTTCTTTCTCACTAACCACTAGTGTAGGTGTAAGACCACTGAACCCTCTTCTTTCTCACTAACCACTAGTGTAGGTGTAAGACCACTGAACCCTCTTCTTTCTCACTAACCACTAGTGTAGGTGTAAGACCACTGAACCCTCTTCTTTCTCACTAACCACTAGTGTAGGTGTAAGACCACTGAACCCTCTTCTTTCTCACTAACCACTAGTGTAGGTGTAAGACCACTGAACCCTCTTCTTTCTCACTAACCACTAGTGTAGGTGTAAGACCACTGAACCCTCTTCTTTCTCACTAACCACTAGTGTAGGTGTAAGACCACTGAATCCTCTTCTTTCTCACTAACCACTAGTGTAGGTGTAAGACCACTGAACCCTCTTCTTTCTCACTAACCACTAGTGTAGGTGTAAGACCACTGAACCCTCTTCTTTCTCACTAACCACTAGTGTAGGTGTAAGACCACTGAACCCTCTTCTTTCTCACTAACCACTAGTGTAGGTGTAAGACCACTGAACCCTCTTCTTTCTCACTAACCACTAGTGTAGGTGTAAGACCACTGAACCCTCTTCTTTCTCACTAACCACTAGTGTAGGTGTAAGACCACTGAATCCTCTTCTTTCTCACTAACCACTAGTGTAGGTGTAAGACCACTGAACCCTCTTCTTTCTCACTAACCACTAGTGTAGGTGTAAGACCACTGAATCCTCTTCTTTCTCACTAACCACTAGTGTAGGTGTAAGACCACTGAATCCTCTTCTTTCTCACTAACCACTAGTGTAGGTGTAAGACCACTGAACCCTCTTCTTTCTCACTAACCACTAGTGTAGGTGTAAGACCACTGAACCCTCTTCTTTCTCACTAACCACTAGTGTAGGTGTAAGACCACTGAACCCTCTTCTTTCTCACTAACCACTAGTGTAGGTGTAAGACCACTGAACCCTCTTCTTTCTCACTAACCACTAGTGTAGGTGTAAGACCACTGAATCCTCTTCTTTCTCACTAACCACTAGTGTAGGTGTAAGACCACTGAACCCTCTTCTTTCTCACTAACCACTAACAACTAAACTACTGGGGAAGCACTGAAATTGTTTCTGTCCCCCGGCTGGATTTTTCCCCAAGGATATTTCGTAATATTGTGTGTTGACCTTTTGCATCATGGGTATTAAGTGGAACAGGTGACAAGTGTGAATCAGTTCCTGAACCACCTGTAAAAACAGACTGTTCAGCTAGATTGATCGATATTAAATGCTCAAAATGTCATGAATCATTAGTGCAAACACGATTCTGTTTAGAATTTAAAAGTATGTTGTTTCATGTGGATGTCAATAGCAGATGGCATCTCTGTAGTTAGACTTAATATTTATGATATTGTTGTCTATAAGTATACTATTATTATTATTATCTATTATCTCTTAGTATACTGATGCTGTGATCAATATTGTAACCAGTATTTATGGTATTATGTATTTTTCACCTGCAGGATATGATAAACAACTTGATTCTGATATTCTTGGATAACACCCCGGTAAGTATGCTACCCGATCATTTTTTGTTGTTAGCCACACAAGGAGTAAGCAACATGTCTTTCAGTCTTTTAGAGTATAGGCCAATGTCTGCTGTACCTTAAGTCAGAACATGATTTTCTCATAAAATAAATGTTTAAAACTTGAATGATTGTACAGTGAAAGTCCTCTAAACCGGACACGCTCGGGACTAAGTAAAATCTCCGGTTTTAAGAGGTATCCAGTTAAGAGAGGTTCTCTCCTGCAAAGATATTTAAAAAGTGACCATGAAAGGCGTCCGGTTTTGAGGGAATTCCGGTTTACAGAGGGTCCAGGTTTGAGAGGTTTCCCTATATATACTACTCAAAAGAATTTAAGGGTCAGACGATATTTTCAACATTATTTTCTGAATGTCAATTATATTAGCTAGACCATAATGTCACGCATGGGATTGTTCCATTTTGACGAAAGTGGGTCTAAGCAACCCATAAATGAATTAAAATCCACTGTCATTGACACTGTCGACTAGTTCTAATGGCGAAAACATGCTTACATTTGCACGTAAATTAGGGCGAAAGCGAAAGGTCTGCTGAGTGCCCATAACTTGCTTTTTCACAAAGCGCTTCATTTGCACGCTTTGCACGTGTATTCCATGTTCCCAATGCTGAATTTCCATATAAATGGAGCTTGCGTTCGTGTACGGTGCACACTCCAAATTCGACAATGGTACGACTTCAACTGACTATCAAAGATCGAGGAAGGGCTATTGCTTGGCTTCAGGGTGGCAATACGCAAAGAAATGTTGCTCTGAGACTTGGTGTCAGTCAGAGTGTCGTTGGCCGACTGTGGCAACGGTACCAAGCAACGAATTCTGTTCGAAATCGTCCACGTTCGGGAAGACCCCGAAGCACTACAAATAGAGAGGACCGCTACATCACCAATATGGCTCTACGTCAACGCACAACCACTGCACGCCGATTACGTGACAATCTGCGGACTGCGACTGGAACTCGAGTGTCTTACCAAACCATACGCAATCGTCTGAGAGCCAATAATCTACGCTGCCGTCGCCAGGCTGTTCGACCACCACTCCTACCACGTCACAGAACGGCCAGACGTCACTGGTGCACGCTTCATCTGCGGTGGCAACGTGTTCAGTGGGGTCGAGTGATGTTCACTGATGAGTCCAGGTTTAGTCTCCAGTTCAACGACGGTCGGGTTCGTGTCTACAGACGTCCTGGGGAGCGCTTCGCTGACGTTAACGTTAGACAACGTCACCTGTTCGGTGGTGGCAGCGTCATGGTGTGGGGCGGCATCTCTATCCACCACAGGACCCCCCTCTATATGGTGGATGGCAATCTGAATGGAATCCGCTATCTGAATGAGATTATCCAGCCGTTGGTTCTCCCAGGCCTTCAGCAGATTGGCGGCGGGGCAGTTCTGCAGGATGGCAATGCCAGACCCCACCGCGCCAGGGTGGTAACGGACTTTCTCAGACAACAAGGTATCGCCAGGATGGATTGGCCAGCATATTCGCCTGACTTGGCCCCAATAAAGAATGCCTAGGACGAATTAGGCAGGAGAGTTCGGGATAACCATGCCCCTCCGGCCAACCTTCATGATCTGGGTCAACTTCTTATGGCAGAGTGGCAGGCCATTCCCCAAGAGTTCTTCAGACATCTGATCAACAGCATGAGGCAACGATGTGTCGAGTGTATTCGCGCCAGGGGTGGATTCACACACTATTAAACGAATGTTCTAATGTGTAAAATCCATGTTTGACAACCTTCAACTTTGACAGCATGTCATGTGACTTTCTTGTATACAGTGACGTTTATTTGTGGTTTTTTGTAAATATGGAACAATAAATAAAAAATTTGGTGTAGTTTACATCATCAATCTAATACACTCTGAAACTTATTTGGTTATAAATTTTTGACCCTTAAATTCTTTTGAGTAGTATATATGTATTTTGTCATACGTTTTTGGTTCTAAAATAAGCTTAAGAAAGGCATGTTTATGTTTTTTACTGAATACTTGCAACCATCTTGTACAAATTATTGGAGTATCTTTTCTCTATATGTGTCATTGGCCTCTTCAGAAATGAAAATCCATCTGATTTTACCATTGGGCTGTTTCTCATTCCAGCCGGTGCACCACGACTGGTATATCAAAGGCCATGGTATGTACTACCCTGTCTGTGGGATGGTGCATATAACAGATCCCTTGCTGCTAATCGAAAAGAGTAGCCCATGAAGTTGCGACAGCCGGTTTCCTCTCAATATCTGTGTGGTTCTTAACCATATGTCTCAAGCCATATAACTGTAAATAAAATGTGTTTCTTTCCTTGTATATTTGAGTGAACTATGTATTTTGTATTACGGTTGATATTTAATTATGTCTGTGTTTCTTGTAGCCACCTGAGCCGACTGAACCTCCGTCTCCGATGGTTCCATTCCTAGGACATTTCAGTCAACCGCTCAGTCACAACAAATCGGTGAGAACCCAGTCTTTGTAGTATATTTTTACTGGGTTTTTTTGTCGGTCCATACATAGGATATGACATTTCAGTCAGCTGTTCAGTCACAACAAATCGATGAGAACCCAGGTTTTGTAGAATATCTTTACTATCTTCTTTCATTCCACGTGTGGGATGTGATGTTCAGGTGGTCAGTGTATTGCACATGTTGTATTCTCTGTTTGTGTCATGTTTCATGTAGTGACTTTGTGTCCGTAAATAACAGTCGGTTGAGTGCTCGCTTGAGGTACTTGCTTTGCAGGATGGAACCACCTTGGTGGATCCATTCAGCTGATTGTTTTTTCTTCTTGTTCCAACCAGTGCACCACAACTGGGCAACGGCCGTGGTATGTGCTTTCCTGTATGTGGGAAAGTGCATATAAAAGATGCCTTGCTGCATTAAGAATAATGTAGCGGGTTTCCTCTGATGACTGCATGTAGTTAGAATTACCATATGTTTGACATCCAATAGCCAATGATTAATTAATCAATGTGCTCTAGTGGTGTCGTTAAACAAAACAAGTCTTTTTTTTTGCGTGTCAGTAAAAAAAGACCCAGTTCATTTAGTGTATTCTCCCTTTCTGGTTACACACCACCATTCACTTTTGCAAACCTTTCAATACAATTGCTATGACAAAATATATTCTATGAAGAATACAACAATGTTTGAGAGGGTCATGTGACTACTTTTTTTTACAGGGATGGGAATTCTCCTCGAATCAGCTGTTTTCCTCTCATGGAATATTGCGTTTACTCGCATTTTAATCACCCTTTCCTCCAAAATGTGTCAGATGGCACAGATTTTAACCTAGAATTTCAAGAATTTCCAGGACCGCTTTAGATTCCTCATTTTTACAGTTCACCAATTCCCATCCATGGTTTTAGGGAGTACCCTCCGTTGACAACTACCTTGCAAAATTAACATAGGTCGACCACAACAAATTTCAGTTAGCCACCCTGATGCCTCATTGCAGTGTACCACATGCACACTTGTTATCATTTAGTGGTAAAAATAACAAGTAACTTAAACAATGGATTATTTAAATACTTCAGAAGTCAACCTATGTGTACATGCAATCATCAGAGGAAGCTTTGAAACGGTGTTTCACTATTTTGTATTACTAATGAAGAACAGTTTCCTACATTGGACTATAAGTGCTACGGCAAGTAACGACGCAACACATGGTGATGTGTTGCCTTCTCATCTGTTTCTCTTCCTGTTATATTCTTCTACACCAAACCAGACTCCACTGCTGATAGTGTTAACAGTTGCTAGTAGAACTGATATAACCAGTGTATTACATAGGCAGTACACATACAGAAAGTGGGGACATATTACATGTAGTCTACATGGTATTTAAGAAATGTATAGTTACTGCAATAATATGGTTAGCAACTCGCATCTTTAAAAAACCCTCCATTACATCTTTTGCTGCTTTCTACTTGTTTATTGCACAACAACTGTGACATTTCTTTCAGTGTCTGAGACTGGAACTGAAGGATGTTATTAACAAGGATGCACCAGAACTTCTCTACCCGTTCATGCAGTTCCTCAAAAGCGAAGCAGCCGTCAACGTGCTACAGTTCTGTCTCGCATGTGGTAAGATAGCGATAGTATCCGTCAACGTGCTACAGTTCTGTCTCATATGTGGTAAGATAGCGATAGTAGCCGTCAACATGCTACTGTTCTGTCTCACATGTAGTAAGAAAGTGATAGTAGCCATGAACATGCTACAGTTCTGTCTCACATGTGGTAAGATAGCGATAGTAACCGTCAACGTGCTACAGTTCTGTCTGTGTGTGGTAAGATAGCAATAGTAGCCGTCAACGTGCTACAGTTCTGTCTCTGTGTGGTAAGACAGCGATAGTAGCCATCAACGAGCTACAGTTCTGTCTCGCGTGTGGTAAGATAGCAATAGTAGCCATCAACGTGCTACAGTTCTGTCTCTGTGTGGTAAGATAGCGATAGTAGCCGTCAACGTGCTACAGTATGGTAAGATTGCGATGGTGACTGCTGGGTAAATATTGGTAAATGAATTCTCACATGGCTTTGCTGTTTATAAAACTCAAATGTTAATTCTGTAAAATAGACTGTAACCATATGATAGTTGCCTCTGGGCTTTTAAAACTCTGAACTTTGGACTTGCTATTAGATAATAAACTTGAGTTTGTTGAATTGCTCATTATTTTAAGTAAGTTCATTGTTTTATTACCCAGATGACTTCAGTCAGTGGATTTTGAATACATAATTATGTTTCACAGAGTGAGTTTGTTATTTTATTACTTGGACGACTTCAATTAGCAGATTTTGAGTCTGAACGTTTAACCGAGTCACTTTGTTATTTTATTATTTAGATGACTTTAACCAGCGGATTTTGAGTCCGAATGTTTCCCAGAATGAGTTTGTTATTTTATTAATTAGATGACTTTAACCAGCGGATTTTGAGTCCAAACGTTTCCCAGAGTGAGTTTGTTGAGCTACACAACATGGCCAAGGAGCTGTATCGGAGTTACTGCGCTGAAACCGCACTTGACCGGATCAAGTTTGATGAACCTATTGTCGCCGAGCTAAAAGACAGTACGTCCTTCGTTTTCCTTACTTCTGTGTTCAGATAGCCCACTGTCAGATATTCCACTGTCAGGTATCCCACTGTCAGGTATCCCACTGTCAGGTAGCCCACTGTCAGGTATTCCACTGTCAGGTAGCCCACTGTCAGGTATTCCACTGTCAGGTATCCCACTGTCAGATATTCCACTGTCAGGTAGCCCACTGTCAGGTATTCCACTGTCAGGTGTTCCACTGTCAGATATTCCACTGTCGGGTAGCCCACTGTCGAGTAGCCCACTGTCAGATATTCCACTGTCAGGTATCCCACTGTCAGGTAGCCCACTGTCAGGTAGCCCACTGTCAGGTAGCCCACTGTCAGATATTCCACTGTCAGGTAGCCCACTGTCAGATAGCCCACTGTCAGGTAGACCAATGTCAGGTAGACCAATGTCGGGTAGCCCACTGTCAGATAGCGCACTGTCAGTCAAATAACTCACTGTCAGTCAAATAACCCACTGTTTAGATAACCCACTGTTTAGATAACCCACTGTTTAGATAACCCACTGTTCAGGTAATCCACTGTCCGATAACCCACTGTTCAGATAACCCACTGTTCACTGTTAGCAGGCACCTGACTCTACCTATGTACAAGGGTCACAACATACATTTGCATACATTTAAATATTAATAGTTTTATACAGGTGGCTTTTTAAACAGTACATATGGTAATGTTCATGTATTGATATTTTTAATTTGTACTATTTATGTTCATTCATTCATTTGGGGTTGTTTGTGGGGTGGAGGGTGTAGCCCAGTGGTTTAAGCCTCACCTGATGTATGGTTGGTCTATAGTCCGTCCAACAGGGAACACCTTTTTCATGCTATGGAAATGACTACAAGGGGTTATTTATTTCTGAGCCGATTGTTTTTTAAATTAGACACAAAAATAGTATTTTCTTGTTATTTCCAAAACACTTTTACTTTTCTTTTTACTGAAAACTGAATTGCTACTAATTGAAAAATGTAGTAGATTTCTTGTCTAAGACTATATATCAAAATTACCAAATGATTGACATCCAATAGCCAATGATTAATAAATCAATGTGCTCTAGTGGTGTAGTTGAACAAAACAAACTAAATTTCATTCATTCATGTCTTCTTGTTGTTTATAAACATACTCGTCAGTCATCAACTTTTTTCATTCATTTAATTTTTGTTTTCGTGTTGTTTCTCATCCTGTAATTATACTTGTTATGTTAACTCATCCTGTAATTATATTTGTTATGTTCACTAATCCTGTAATTATATTTGTTATGTTCACTCATCCTATAATTATATTTGTTATGCTCACTCATCCTGTAATTATATTTGTTATGTTCACTCATCCTGTAATTATATTTGTTATGTTAACTCATCCTGTAATTATATTTGTTATGTTCACTCATCCTGTAATTATATTTGTTATGTTCACTCATCCTGTAATTATATTTGTTATGTTCATTCATTCATATCGATGGTAGGACATAGCCTGTTGGTGGACTATTTTTCATTCCAGTCAGTGTGCCACAACTGGTCTACTATCCTGTCAGTGGGATGGTGCATATAAAAGATTTCCTGCAGCTAATCCTGTTTCTTCTCATTATCTGTGTGGTCTGATGTCATATAACCATAAATAAAAATGTGTTGAGTGCGTCGTTAAGTAAAACATTTCTTTGTTGTATTCATGTCTTGTTACTGTTTGTGTGTAATCGTACTGGCCGAGTGAATGCCTGTCATGAGTTTCTCGTAATTTCAGTAATAGAATCACCGCCAGATCAGATAATTCGACTCCGAACATCTACTCCACTCTTCAAGTGAGTTTCCGTTTGTGTTATTATCCTGTATTCATTTACACTTACATTGTTTTAAACAATATTATTGGTTAATCGACTAATCCAGTTAATTGCATATGATCAAGCTGCACCAAGGGTATGCAAATAAGCGGGTTTTACGAATATAAAATAAAGCTGTTTTGGATTGACCAACAGGCAAATACATATATCAATACAGATAGAATAAAGTAAAGTTACTAATTGTTATTATTACCCATATGGTTAAAAATATCTTGGTATATATAAAAGTGTTATGTCCCACTAGATCGTCAAGTGGGACGTAACACTTCAACATCACTCGATGATGCCATACGATTGGAGCACTGCTGCCTTACCGGAATTTTTATTAAACGAGTTTAGTGAAATAAAATGAAAATGATTAATGTGTAATAAATAGAATATTAAACTCACTACTATTTTATATTATGTGTATGTCCCTCATGAAATAATTTTGATTGTCACTCAAATGTTTTCACTCGTGACATAAACATGACGCAAAGTGGAAGTGTTTAATATCCTATAATTATGAAAGTGTTTGCTTTGAATACTTTTCCCGAACCTTAAATTGGCCAGTAACAATTGCAGCCTGTATTGTTAGTGATCTCTTGTTTTCCCGAACACTGAATTGGCCAGTAACAATTGCAGCCTGTGTCGTTAGTGGTGTCTTGTTTTCTTGCAGGGCTTACGAGCACGCCTATGACTTGTTGGAGAACAACTTTCTGCCCTTATTTCACCAGAGTGATGACGTGAGTGGCTAATAGTAAAACATGACTTCTGTAGTATATGACGTTGTTAGTCGTCAGCTAATAGTAAATCATGACTTCTGTAGTATATGAAGTTGTTAGTCGTCAGCTACCGTAATAGTAAAACATGACTTCTGTAGTATATGAAGTTGTTAGTCGTCAGCTAATAGTAAAACATGACTTCTGTAGTATATGACGTTGTTAGTCGTCAGCTAATAGTAAAACATGACTTCTGTAGTATATGACGTTGTTAGTCGTCAGCTAATAGTAAAACATGACTTCTGTAGTATATGACGTTGTTAGTCGTCAGCTAATAGTAAAACATGACTTCTGTAGTATATGACGTTTTTAGTCGTCAGCTAATAGTAAAACATGACTTCTGTAGTATATGACATTGTTAGTCGTCAGCCAATAGTAAAACATGACTTCTGTAGTATATGATTGTTTTATCGGCTCTCACGTATGGATAAAGTTTAACTGGTTTCATTGTAGATAGTGTAATGGAGTTGTTTTATCGGCTCTCACGTCTGGATAAAGTTTAACTTGTTTCATTGTAGATAGTGTAATGGAGTTGTTTTATCGGCTCTCACGTATGGATAAAGTTTAACTGGTTTCATTGTAGATAGTGTAATGGAGTTGTTTTATCGGCTCTCACGTCTGGATAAAGTTTAACTGGTTTCATTGTAGATAGTGTAATGGAGTTGTTTTATCGGCTCTCACGTATGGATAAAGTTTAACTGGTTTCATTGTAGATAGTGTGATAGAGTTGTTTTATCAGCTCTCACGTATGGATAAAGTTTAACTGGTTTCATTGTAGATAGTGTGATGGAGTTGTTTTATCAGCTCTCAATTATGGATAAAGTTTAACTGGTTTCATTGTAGATAGTGTAATGGAGTTGTTTTATCGGCTCTCACGTATGGATAAAGTTTAACTGGTTTCATTGTAGATAGTGTGATGGAGTTGTTTTATCAGCTCTCACGTATGGATACGGTTTAACTGGTTTCATTGTAGATAGTGTGATGGAGTTGTTTTATCAGCTCTCATGTATGGATAAAGTTTAACTGAAGCATAAATTCATCTCTGACTTTGAAATGATTCTGTATATGAAGAGTTCATTTCCAAAATGTGATATACGCCAATTTCCAGATTTCTTGTTTGGCAGTGAAGGTACAACCTTTCAACATGACAATAGTGTCCATCAAAATGTCATCTAATAGTTAAAGTTTGGCTTGTTTAATGACACCACTAGAGCACATTGATTTATTAATCATTGGCTATTGGATGTCAGACGTGTTAATTTTGACATAGTCTTAGAGAGGAAACCCGCAACATTTTTCCATTAGTAGCAAGGGATCTTTCATATGCACTATCCCACAGACAGGATTGCACATACCACGGCCTTTGATATACCAGTTGTGGAGCACTAGCTTAAACAAGAAATAGCCCATTGGGACCACCGGCGGGAATCGATCCCAAACTGACTGCGTTTTATCACTGGGCTATGTCCCACCTATATGGGATATGTGCCCATTGAACATACTGTTAAAACAGTTCTCTGTATGATATGTGGTATCATGTTGAACCAAACGGAATACATCACATTTTCACATTGAACATACTGTTAAAACAGTTTTTTGTATGATATGTGGTATCATGTTGAACCAAACGGAATACATCACATTGAACATACTGTTAAAACAGTTCTTTGTATGATATGTGGTATCATGTTGAACCAAACGGAATACATCACATTTTCACATTGAACATACTGTTAAAACAGTTCTTTGTATGATATGTGGTATCATGTTGAACCAAACGGAATACATCACATTTTCACATTGAACATACTGTTAAAACAGTTCTCTGTATGATATGTGGTATCATGTTGAACCAAACGGAATACATCACATTGAACATACTGTTAAAACAATTCTCTGTATGATATGTGGTATCATGTTGAACCAAACGGAATACATCACATTGAACATACTGTTAAAACAATTCTTTGTATGATATGTGGTATCATGTTGAACCAAACGGAATACATCACTTTTTCACACTGAACATACTGTTAAAACAATTCTTTGTATGATATGTGGTATCATGTTGAACCAAACGGAATACATCACATTTTCACATTGAACATACTGTTAAAACAGTTCTTTGTATGATATGTGGTATCATGTTGAACCAAACGGAATACATCACATTTTCACATTGAACATACTGTTAAAACAGTTCTTTGTATGATATGTGGTATCATGTTGAACCAAACATAATACATCACATTTTCACATTGAACATACTGTTAAAACAGTTCTTTGTATGATATGTGGTATCATGTTGAACCAAACGGAATACATCACATTTTCACATTGAACATACTGTTAAAACAGTTTTTTGTATGATATGTGGTATCATGTTGAACCAAACGGAATACATCACATTGAACATACTGTTAAAACAGTTCTTTGTATGATATGTGGTATCATGTTGAACCAAACGGAATACATCACATTTTCACATTGAACATACTGTTAAAACAGTTCTTTGTATGATATGTGGTATCATGTTGAACCAAACGGAATACATCACATTTTCACATTGAACATACTGTTAAAACAGTTCTCTGTATGATATGTGGTATCATGTTGAACCAAACGGAATACATCACATTGAACATACTGTTAAAACAATTCTCTGTATGATATGTGGTATCATGTTGAACCAAACGGAATACATCACATTGAACATACTGTTAAAACAATTCTTTGTATGATATGTGGTATCCAGGGGTGGGGAAAAATAAAATTGTCAATCGGTCCCGCTTGATGTCATCATTAACGGAGGGGGGAGGGAAACAAAAAAAAATGGAATAAAAAAACCTCTTTTTTTTATCACATCAGTGAACCCCCCCCCCCCCCATCCCACAAATTGTATATATTTTACATAATGGAATAAATAATATAAAAAAGGAATAAAAGCTATGAATTTAAATCCCATATATGTATAAAAAGTACGAATATTCAGTACTGTGTCCTGAAAATTAATAAAAGATCGCACCGTTGAAGCGTTTGACAACCTGAGCTAGCACATGTTTAGACAAAGAGATTAATAACGTCATCACTGATTGGACGAAATTTGACCTCTACTGGCTCTTGAGATAACCAGTACATGTAGCTGTTCTGCTTACTCCCACTTGTTAACAAAAAAAATGGAAACCTTTTGTTAATTTTAAAATCCTTTATAATTATTGGATAGACTACATTGAACAGTCAATAATAAAAACATTTATAGATTATTTCAGTATATTTTATGCTATTTCAAGCAGTTTGTATTGCACAAAAGTCTCTTGCTTCGGACTGGGACACTCGACCCGACAAAGCTCCGTACATAGGTGTTGACAGGTGTTGATTGTAACCAGTTGCAAACTCTGGGTCCTTTGTTTTAATTTGAGTGCAATACCTTGATGGCTCTCTCACCAAGAATGGTGTTATTGTTAACGTCTGTTTAATCTCTTGATCGGCTCAGCAACTTTGACAAAATTAATGTCTAGCCTAGTGGTTGTGGATTGACACTACTGTAGGTCCGACTTCAGTGACTGATGATATATACTTACGCAGACTTCAAAATCACAGACGTCTTGCCACTAGCCATATTGACCACTATTTATTTATTATTTTAAATCATGCATGAGATACCGATGTCTGGGCAGGCCTGTCCACTTGACGGATAAGAATTTGTCCCAATAATAGAAATGGACAGGTGCTTCGGACTGACAAGAATGACAAAAGTGGGACCGGCAAACACACATTTAAAAAAAAAAAATTCGGTCTCAGAGATCGAGAATCGGTCCCAGACCGGGAGAAAAGGGCTTTTCCCCACCCCTGGTGGTATCATGTTGAACCAAACGGAATACATCACATTTTCACATTGAACATACGGTTAAAACAGTTCTTTGTATGATAAGTGGTATCATGTTGAACCAAACGGAATACATCACATTGAACATACTGTTAAAACAATTCTTTGTATGATATGTGGTATCATGTTGAACCAAACGGAATACATCACATTTTCACATTGAACATACTGTTAAAACAGTTCTTTGTATGATATGTGGTATCATGTTGAACCAAACGGAATACATCACATTTTCACATTGAACATACTGTTAAAACAGTTCTTTGTATGATATGTGGTATCATGTTGAACCAAACGGAATACATCACATTTTCACATTGAACATACTGTTAAAACAGTTCTTTGTATGATATGTGGTATCATGTTGAACCAAACGGAATACATCACATTTTCACATTGAACATACTGTTAAAACACTTCTTTGTATGATATGTGGTATCATGTTGAACCAAACGGAATACATCACATTTTCACATTGAACATACTGTTAAAACACTTCTTTGTATGATATGTGGTATCATGTTGAACCAAACGGAATACATCACATTTTCACATTGAACATACTGTTAAAACAGTTCTTTGTATGATATGTGGTATGTTGAACCAAACGGAATACATCACATTGAACATACTGTTAAAACAATTCTTTGTATATGTGGTATCATGTTGAACCAAACGGAATACATCACATTTCTATAGACATTACCTGTCCTCAAACAAGTGCACCTCCCCCCCACGCAAGTGGTCTGGTCCGAACATCCCAACAGCCAATGGGATGGCCTAAATTCTTCTACTGCATACTGCTCTCTAGTTCCGGTCACATGACTGTAACTTCCTTCTTTTTCTCTTCGCTAAAGGGTCTGGACGTCCTTTTGCTTGGCTCTGTTTGGAGTCAACTTTTTTATAAGACCTTTGGTTTTGTATTCTTGTTTGGGTGAAATGTTTTTCACCTTCGTTTTCATTAGCTTTTGTATGTTCTTTTCGCGTATTTCGCTTGACTTTCCAAGCGTTTAATTACATGAAATGTTGTTTATATTGCCGGTTGTCGTGTCGGACGCCATTTGCAAAATGGCGTCTTTATTTACCGGCTTTGTATTTGTGTTATGGTTGGTTTTTCTTTCTTTTCACAGATTGAAAAATTACTATTATCATATCTGATAATGTTCAGGCGACTAGTTCGAGCGTGTTACGCTGCAAGAAGTTAGTGCCAGCGGCGACCCACACGACTTATGTCCAGGTTGTCGTGTTCGTGTGGCCTCACTTCTAGATGCAACCTTTGTGCGGGCTTGTCTGATGTCGAGTTCGCGACATACCTGAAGGTGGTGTCAGCGAGGACCAAGAAGGTGGAATCTTCGAGGACCAAGAAGGTGGAATCTTCGCCTTCGATTGCTGACTCCGTGGCGGAAGTGTTACGTTCAATTCTACCGACCATGCTGGAAGAAACAATGGCGTCAATGGCGACCTTACCCAAACCGGCGGGTTCGGGGTCAGGTCCGGTTCCAGTCCCCTCTTCAGGGGGTGCGGCTTCTTCAGCTCCACCGATACCTAAGACTTCGGATGACAGGCCTGCGGTCTCTACGCAGCCCTCTAAGAAGCCGGCTCATTCAGATAGATGCTCCACGGATTTCAAGGCTCACCGATCTTCAGCGGGGAAGTCCTCTTCGGCGCATCGGAGCCGGGACCGTAGCCGTTCCACATGACCTGTATGGCTCCCTACAGGTTCCACAGATCGTCAGTGCCAACCTTCAGTTGATGTGGCTTCCAAGGCCTCCGAGGGCTAGACGGGACCATCCACGGTCCTGTTAACCGGCGGCTTCCATTACGGTACATCGATTGACCTGTGCTCGAGTTCTACGAGACTTGGTGATGAAGCGCCTGCGGCATCTGTCATTGAAGAGCCCGACTCTACGGACCATATGACTATGAGGGATTGCTTGGCGGCCGTCTACGACATGTTGCCGTCTTTGCCACATCCAACGACGATGTGGTCATCCGTTTCCTTGGTATCCACACGGGACGGTTCTCCGGTATCTCCATCCGGCCATGACCAGAGCGCCTGGCTTGTTCACGGGTGCTACGTGACTTTCTGATGATGTATCGGTTCTTGCGGTGCTGGAAGATCTGGATGCGGCGGACCACCTGTCACCGAGGGATTGTCTGGCTGTCATATCTGATATGCTACCGCCGCTGGCCCATCCACCTGTTTCAGCCAGTTTCGATGATCGCCACGGAGGTTCCACCGGCAGATGTCGGCATTCGATCGTTGGCTGCCACAGGCCCCCGTCGGTTTACACGGCTACCAGTAATCGGCCCGTGCGGATCATTGTTCCAGCAAGCAGACGGAGCCCTGTAACGAACTGGAAGATTGCTGCGTCATCTGCTCACCGTTCGGTACCGTCGTCCCGTGATCGATCGAAGTGGTCCCGTGATCGATCGAAGTGGTACAGCATCCAGGGTTACACCGGCTCCTGACGGGACCGTCCACGGTCCGTGTTTCCGATTGCAGCCAGTACATTGGATCGAAGTGCCTGTGCCAGGTTACTGACTGATTTTCCAGATGATGCGTCGGCACCTTCCGTTATAGAAGATCCGGACGCAGTGACCCACATGGCTGTGACTGATTGTCTCCCGTCTTCAACCTATCCTTCAACGGTGTGGCGCCGGCTTTGGATGACGCTGTTTCCGGCGGGACCAGACGTCTTCCTAGAATTTACAGATTGGCACGTCCTGTCGATGGCTTCAGTTCAGCGTACATGTACATGGCGATGCCAGAGGATATGCCTTGTTCTAGCCGTCGACCTTATATCTTCCGTGACGTCGATGTGCACTACGATTGCACACTATCGTCAACCGACTTGCCTGAAGCGATCCATTCTCGACTTTCAGCACAAGCCGGTAATCTTGGCAGACCTGTGGTCTACATACGGCTCTTTGCCGTGAAGGGGTTCGACGTTACAAGCGTTGCGGGTTGGTGATGAAGACAGTCTACTGGTCCGGTCACTTGTGTTGAGATCCCGTGCACCGATGTTCGAGGAAGGTTCAGCGACATTCGGCAGATCGTTCTCTATATCCGGTGGCGATGCAAGACAGTCGCTACTTCCGCTGGTTCCGGAAGTTATCCAGTTGCCATCGCGTGGTACGGGGATCATTGCGGCTTATCAACTCACTGACGTTCACTGTTGTTACCGCCAGAGTTCGTGACCGATGCTGTTTCGCACCGGGTGGTGTGACGACCGTGGATTTTAGCCGGTTGCTGTTTTGCGTTGCTTCACTTCCAGGTATATCGGGCATGTAGCGTAGCGAGTTGCTACGCTGTCTTGGCTCTTGCCTGTATCACGGGGTCGCTGTTTCCGATGTCTTGATTCCTGAATCACTCTATTACTGTTTCATGAAGTATCATTGCAAGAGTAATTTTGACGTTGGCGCAACATTTGACGCTTAGAGGTCGCGGTATCCAGTTTGTTTCTGAATCCATGCATTCAGTACAATAACGCTGATTTGCTGATCCGGTTACCAGTCGCCTTGCAGTCCAGTCCCTGTTGGTGGCTGTGGTTTCCAGATGAAGCCGATCTACACATCAACCTGTTGGAGATGTTGGCAGTTACGCCATCCTTCATTGGCGAGAGATGCCGTCAGGCGCTTCTCTCATGGTAGCCACAGACAATACCACCGCAGTGGCTTATATCAACCGTCGGGGCGGAACCCACTCCAGCAGTCTGCTGCAGTTGACTTATCGTCTCTACAAGCTGGTTGACGAGATTCCGTTGCAACTTCGGGCTCGCCATATTCCAGGGGTTTCCAATGTACTAGTCGACACACTGTCTCGGCCATTGTCTCCACATCCGACGGAATGGATGCTCCATCCCGAAGCGTTTCGATGGGTGTGCGACAGACTTTGCACACCAAACATCGATCCTTTCGCCACACGATTCAACCATCAGCTGAGGGTTTACGTGTCCCCGGTGCCGGATCCCGAAGCTCTGGATCTCGACGCATTGGCCATCAGCTGGGAACAGATGGACACATACGCTTTTCCTCCACCGATCCTCCTTCCAAGGGTGCTTCAGAGGTTTCAGCTGTACCATTGTCGCCTGTTACTCATTGCTCCGATGTGGCCATCCAGGATGTGGTATCCAGATCTAATACGTCTTGCCAATCCACATCCTTTATCGCTGCCAGACTGGGATCATCTGTTGCTGCATCCCACGTCAAGACTATACCATCCACATCCGCAGTTGTTCCAACTGCACGCGTGGACTGTATCTCCAAGAGTTTGAGGAAGAAAGGTTTTTCTTCACAGTCTACGGTGGCCATTTTGAAAGTGCACAGATCATCTACTACTGCGGCTTACAACGTCAGATGGCTTTGTCTTCACCGATGGTGTGTCCGGCAAAAAACTCAACCCTCAGACGATTCAAATACCTCGTCTTGCTGATTTTTTGCTGTATCTGCGGACCACTTTACAATTGAAGGGGTCTACCATCGCTGGGTACGTTTCGGTCATCGCTACTGTTCGTGATGTCACTACTGGAACGAAGTTATCGGGTATTCCTGAGATCCATAAGATGATCAAAGGGTTGCGCCTTGAAGATCAAGTACACCGGTTTCGGCCACCAAGATGGGACCTGAATCTGGTGTTACGAGCGTTATCGACCGCACCTTATAAGCCTATCGAATCCTCTTCCCTGCAAGACTTGACGCGGAAGACGGTGTTTTTACTCGGTTTTGCCACGGCTGCCCGTGTCTCAGAACTCCATGCTCTTGATGTAGACTTGGTACGTTTTCACCGAGATCGGCGTGCAATCAACTTGGGGTTACTCATGAACTTTGTTGCAAAGAATCAGTTACCAGACCAAGCGCCTCGTTCGTATGCTGTGCAGGCCCTCTCCTCTATCGTTGGTCCAGCGGATGTTGAGGACTTGGCGTTGTGCCCTGTTAGAGCCCTGCACCAGTACATCGAGAGGACCAGATCTTTTCGACAACATCGCAAAAGACTTTTCCTCTCCTGTAACCAGAGTCGGTTGAGGGATCTTACCAAGAACACGGTGGCCACCTGGATCCGGTCTTCTATCCTGACCGCCTATCAGAAGGAGGGTTTACCTGCTCTGTCTGCTTCTAATCCGCATGAACTCCGTGCCTTGGCTGCCACGATGTCCCTGCACTGCAACACACCCATTCAGCACATTATCACTGGTTGGTTCTGGGCTACGGACTCCATCTTCGCCAACTATTATCTGAGGGATGTCTCCACAGAAGACGTTGAGGGGTTCCATCATCTGGGTCCGGTTGTTGCTGCACAGACTCTGTTGAATACAAGCCGTCCTCGTCGCCGTTGATGTCTGTCTGATTCTGGGCTGCATACCGAGATGTCCATCGAATCGACAGATGAGGATTGCTTAGACTTTTGTTCTTTTGCACAGTTCACGTACTGGTGCCGGAACTTTTGTCTCGATAACCTTTACCCTGCACTGCATGTGGTTATTGGTTGTCATTATTGAACTAACAGATCTTTGGTGTACTAGACAGAAAACACTCGGGGGTCTTGTTTTGTTCAATGTTCTGACGGATGCACCTCATTAGGTTGTCGCTTGTTATTGAAAAACTATAACACTTCAATACGTGAGGGTTACCTAACACCTGCATCCCTGGTGGCTACGTCTTCCCACCCTGTCAGAACCAGCATGAGATGTGGCTTCCGCCTCCTGGTCCATGTGTTCTAGGAGCCGTACCTGCCACTGCTGACGGATGCCACCATTCTGGTTGTTGTTACTAACATCACCTGCATTGGTCTGTGATGGGCATCCCTAGGAGGAGAGCTTACCAAGGTTGGCCTTATTCTTCCACTAGTCAGCCTCTTTCCGGTTGGGGAGTTATCACAAGCATCTACGGATTTCGGCACCCATCACCATCTGTTGAATGCTGCACTTGTTTGAGGACAGGTAATGTCTATAGAAATGGAGAAAACTTGGAGTGTTTTCTCTTTTATAGATACATTACCTGTCCTCAAGATTCATCCCGCCCGGGCCTCCCCGCTTCCTGTTCTCCGTGCGATGCGCTCAGGGAAAAAGAAGGAAGTTACAGTCATGTGACCGGAACTAGAGAGCAGTATGCAGTAGAAGAATTTAGGCCATCCCATTGGCTGTTGGGATGTTCGGACCAGACCACTTGCGTGGGGGGGAGGTGCACTTGTTTGAGGACAGGTAATGTATCTATAAAAGAGAAAACACTCCAAGTTTTCTCCATTTTCACATTGAACATACTGTTAAAACAATTCTTTGTATGATATGTGGTATCATGTTGAACGAAACGGAATACATCACATTGAACATTGAACATACTGTTAAAACAGTTCTTTGTATGATATGTGGTATCATGTTGAACCAAACGGAATACATCACATTTTCACATTGAACATACTGTTAAAACAATTCTTTGTATGATATGTGGTATCATGTTGAACCAAACGGAATACATCACATTTTCACAATGAACTTTTCATACAACATAATTATGCTTTATATATTAGTGATATTATTTATGGGTCCACTGTGGAAATTTGTGCCAGTAAAACAGGTTTTACTACCTCAGATTTTGATTACCATCTGATTCATTCTTACAAATGTGTTGGTTTAGAAAGACTGTGTTTTCTTTATTCCTAGTATTATAAAATGGTGTGTGGAGACCGACCCTTGGGACTTCTTACTCGACAAACTTCAAAGTAAGTCTACTGTTTAGAAATTAATATAATTATATACGTCTTCATTCTTCTGTAAAGTGGGTTTGTTAATGGAAACTGTTGAATATTTTTATCTTGTTTCTGATATGCAATATTTAGTGACTGCATACGGGATATTGAGAAAACCCTAAAGTAATACTGTTTAATTCTTATCGAGTTCTAGTGGAAGTAGTTAAGTTTATTGAGAAAACCCTAAAGTAATACTGTTTAATTCTTATCGAGTTCTAGTGGAAGTAGTTAAGTTTTTAAGGACTTGACTATATTTAATTACTGAGATTACTTGTATTTGTTCTCGTTTCATTTAGTTGTAAGTTTTACATTAATTGACCCAATCTGAACTATAATGTTCGATGACAAGTGATACCTAATCATAATAAATGTTTTTCCATCTACACTGATATCCAATCACAATTATTGTTTCATATTAATGATACTCAATGTAAAGTGATATCCAGTCATAATTGAGGGGTTTTTTTTCATATGACTATTTATTAATAATGGCTGAAATGTTGTACTTAGTTTTGTTGAATATTTTGTTTTGTTCAGTAATGTGATCGCTGCAAGAACTATTCCAACAGTTAGGTATGAAGTATGTTTGTTGTGCATGTGTAACTGTGGTGTATTAATGGTATTATCCGTGTTGTGTACATCAGTTATACAGTGACAGAAGGAAACAACTCTTTAATACCTCACATTTGTTTTTAACCAACTCTGTAATGGTGTCAAGTTATTATTGCTCATCGCAATAAAAAACATTATATATTAACTTACAGAAACTTTGAGCTTCATAAAAGTAAAAGGGTTGATTTAATACATCAGATGTGATTTAATATATTCAACACAGTTACCATCAGGGTCAGATACGGTGAGGTGTGGCTAAAAAGGAGGCATTTGACTTTCAGTGTACATTCTGTGTAATTGCTGAAATATTAACATTCTTAAGTTTCATTGAATGTTTTTGTTTCGTTCAGTTTGTCTTGTTCCATTACTGCATTCATCACTTAACTGAAAATATCACAGGACAGATCGAAACAATTTTTATGGGTGTGGATGTGCAATTTAAAAGACCTTTTCTGAGCTGTTGATTCTCAGTAAATTGGTTATAAATCTTCATACATTTTGTTGTGTTAGGGTCCTTGTAATGTCTGAGCTGTGCTGACCCAGAAAGCCCACATCTGTATCTGCTGTGGGGTGTGCTGACCCAGAAAGCCCACCTCTGTATCTGCTGTGGGGTGTGCTCACCCAGAAAGCCCACATCCGTATCTGCTGTGGGGTGTGCTGACCCAGAAAGCCCACATCCGTATCTGTTGTGGGGTGTGCTGACCCAGAAAGCCCACCTCTGTATCTGCTATGGGGTGTGCTGACCCAGAAAGCCCACATCCGTATCTGCTGTGGGGTGTGCTGACCCAGAAAGCCCACCTCTGTATCTGCTGTGGGGTGTGCTGACCCAGAAAGCCCACCTCTGTATCTGCTGATGATGTGCTCACCCAGAAAGCCCTTCTCTGTATCTGCTGTGGGGTGTGCTCACCCAGAAAGACCCCCTCTGTATCTGCTGATGGTGTGCTCACCCATATAGTCCCCCTCTGTATCTGTTGATGGTGTGCTCACCCAGATAGCCCCCCTCTGTATCTGCTATGGGGTATGCTCACCCAGATAGTCTCCCTCTGTATCTGCTACAGGGTATGCTCACTCAGATAGTCTCCCTCTGTATCTGCTACAGGGTATGCTCACCCAGATAGTCCCCCTCTGTATCTGCTACAGGGTATGCTCACCCAGATAGTCCCCCATCTGTATCTGCTACGGGGTATGTTCACCCAGGTAGTCCCCCTCTGTATCTGCTGCAGGGTGTGCTCACCCAGAAAGCCCCCCTCTGTATCTGTTGTGGGTGTGCTCACCCAGATAGTCCCCCTCTATCTGCTGATGGTGTGCTCACCCAGATAGGCCCCCTCTGTATCTGCTGATGGTATGCTCACCCAGATAGTCCCCCTCTGTATCTGCTATGGGGTATGCTCACCCAGATAGTCCCCCTCTGTATCTGCTACGGGGTATGCTCACCCAGATAGTCCCCCTCTGTATCTGCTATGGGGTATGCTCACCCAGATAGTCCCTCCTCTGTATCTGCTGATGGTGTGCTCACCCAGATAGTCCCCCTCTGTATCTGCTGATGGTATGCTCACCCATATAGTCCCCCTCTGTATCTGCTGCAGGGTGTGCTCACCCAGAAAGCCCCCCTCTGTATCTGCTGCAGGGTGTGCTCACCCAGAAAGCCCCCCTCTGTATCTGCTGCAGGGTGTGCTCACGCAGAAAGTCCCCCTCTGTATTTGCTGCAAGTTACTAATGGTCCTGACATTAACACCAATAGTAGCCAACACCTGCTCATTGACATCTGTCAGAATGTGTAATGGAAATAGCCTATCTTAACAATGTGTGATCCTTTGCTTATAAATCTTTTAAAGTCAAGACTCAAGTCTTTAATAACATCTTGATACTTGTAACATTATGGCAACATCATACAACCTGATATTAAAGATTTGAGTCCTGACTAGAGTATTCTAAGATGCGTTCCGATGAATGTGTACCATAGTGACACCTAGAACACTGCAAACGTGGGACACTTGATACTCGTTCTGCATGCCATAGTTTAGAACACACGTTGTATTCACTCCACTTTCTTCACTTGATGTTGTTCAGTTAGAATTTTTTTATAATTAAAATTCTGTTACATTCATTACAACATAATGTCATCCCATTGGTCCAGACGTAGCAAGGGGAGTTTGTTCATTTCTCGATGAACGTAAAAATTGTCGTTAGGGAATGTCATATTTGAAGACGTCATTTTATATGGACACGTTGACTTATTGAGCATTATTGTTTATGGACCAAAAATAATTCAAAATAAAGTATGAAGTTTTAGTGTTATTATTAGCAAGTATAATTCAAATTTAATTATAAGTACAGGTATTGTCTGTTATTTCTTTTACGTTCATCAGGGTATGAACAAAAAAACTAAATCCATTTATGTGAGAAAGACTTCACCGATTCACACATTTTGAGTAAAGGAACCCTGATGAAGAAATAACAGACAATACTTAAATGACAAGAAAAATTAAAGTGCTGTACCAGATGTATGGTATATAGGGCTATATCAATCAACATATTATTTAATATGATTAGAAAATTTAAATTTTATTTTTTTTAAATTATATACCGATATATTTTCCATTTTAAAATGGTTCCCCTGAAAAACAGAACCAGCTGAATTCGTTTTGGTAATTTCCTTAAAATTTGATCCGTGATGTCACGAAGGGAACTCCTTTTGATAGTCAGCGCCATTGTTCATTGCTGCTTGTGTGTTTATTATGGTTAAACGGCGTGTTGTTGGCGGCTGTAGCAATACAAGAGCCAATAAATTTAGTCTTCACGCATTTCGTAGTAATTTTGCTGTGAGAAAGCTGTGTGTGAATTTGATTAAAACAACATGGAAAGACTGGACAGGAAGAAAATGCCGGAGACCGTTGCAACAGCACACACTTTAGTTTCGATTCGTCCGAACTGGCTTGTCGGATTAAGCGAGATATGGGAATACCATGTGTTATGGCTTTTAAAAAAGATTCCGTACCAACAATTTTTCTGCGACACAAAACAAATGACAACAAGCCGACGCTATTCACATTGAAACGACCTTGGGGTACATATCGTCAACGTCCCAAACTGCGTTATACTTCCAACTCCACCAGTTTGTTTTCTCATGCACGGTTCATGCAATCAACCAGATCAGATTTGTTGTCATTTGCATCTCGTTCATTTGTGAGGTTTTTCTTTACAGTTCAAGAACATTTTCATTAACAATAAAGTTCAGACAAGTAAGTATCTAAAGCCTTGTCCCGTCACATCCTACAACAATGGGGGTTTTGGGGTTTTTTTTTGTAAATATAAAAAATAAAAAAAAAATGAAATTATTCACACAAAAAACCCATCTTTATAGAGGGATGGGGCGGACTAAAAGTCGTCTTTGTTTATTTCATAAAATTACCGATATCGGGTCCACTTGACTCGTAGAATTCAAGAGTTATTTATAGTCTTTTCTACTACATCACAAGTACTAGAACATACAGTGTAGCAAAATAATTCGCACGAAAAGCTAAAGAGCAAAACAAGAATAAAGGTTGTAAATTAGTGGTAAGCCATCTCTCACGACCATTTTCATTGTCATCGACATCTGTCAGGCCAGTGGTTCTTCAGAAGATGTTCCAGGTTCAAACTGATACGGCATTATTTGTTTGTTGCACAAATATTAGTCCAGTCATCTACACTATTCATTATCAAAAGTAGAATCACATGATAATTGAGCTTGGCAGTCACTATCAGTCCCACTTTCGCTTGCGCTGGAAGTCATCTCATGGTAGGTTTCTGTGAAGCGAGTTCCCTTCCTGACGTCACGGCTATTTACAGGCAAATGTTTTTACCGAGAATTTTACTCGGTGGTTTCCGGCAGTGTTCTACGGGAGTGATGTTTTAATACTTTTATGGGGCATTTTCGTAAGTATTGATTTACATATCGGTGTAAAATATTATTGCAATGAATTAAGAAGGCATTTAATTTTAGTGTATGGTCTGGAAAAGCACTTTAAAAACTGTTTTCTCTGATTAGCTGTTAAATACTGAGCTTGATTGTGTGGGGGAAAACTATGTAACACTTATAATATTTTGAAACAATGTAACACTTATAATATTTTGAAACAATATAACACTTATAATACATTGACACTATGTAACACTATAAATACACAGAATCTACATGTATGTAACACATTTATAATAATAATAATAATATACTAAAACTATGTAGTACTATTATAATACACTGAAATGTGTAATTATTGTGACTTGATAAAAATAATTGATTACAATTAGAATTTCCTGATTATGATTACTATTCCAAGAAAATTTAAAGTAATCAATTATGATTGTAAATTCATCGTCAAGTAAACATGATTACATTTATGATAAATATGCACAAGTAGGAAAGTTATGTCACCAACATGAAATTGTTCACTTTATTTCTCAACCATACTAATTTCATTCATTAAAAGACTTAAAGGATAATTTTGGATTATTTATTCAATAATTTCAGAAGTTTATGATCGTATGACTATGTACACTGTATAATAATAAGACCAGGTGATACTGTTTAAGGCTGGTAGGTACTGGGTTCGCAGCCTAGTACCGGCTCCCACCCAGAGTGAGTTTTAAGACCACTGCACTGACTTCTCTCTCACTAACCACTAACAACTAACCTCAAACCGACTGTTCTTTACAGGTGGCCCAGATAGCTGAGGTGTGTGTGCCCAGGACAGCATGCTTGAACCTTTATTAGATATAAGCACGAAATAAGTTGGAATAAATTAATGAATATGAAAAATTATAATAATACAAAGCGTTTAATCTTTTCAATCTATGCAAATTTTATTTTTATAATACTTTTTCTTGACCGGAAGTGTCATGTAGTAGAAATGAATGCAAGACAACTTAAGAAATAAATTCAATAATTCTGATTTCCACAAATAAAATATGAAAACAACAAAGATGAAACATTGTTTTTGGAGGTGACAAACAGCTGTTGATAAATAAATAAGTAAAATAAATAATATAAATGCCATATAAATTGTCTTCATTTTATGTGGGACAGATACATTGTCCTATGATGAGTAATGTTGTTGTTTTTTAGGTATTTGACAGGATAATTTTTAATAATGTAATAATTGTATTTACTTGTACATGTTTGTATAATAAAAAAATTTAAGAAAGCTAAATCAATTTGCTTTTATTATTACAATTTATTGGTATTTAAGAATATTTATTTGCTCGACACATAAGATAAATACATTGTACTAATACATGAGGGAGCATCAACAACATTAAAATATCATGTCTCATTTAGTATTTGGCTTTTTATTTATATGCATCAATTTTGTATTTTGATAAATTTATAAACAGTGTTCCTCATTTGTTGTAGAAATGTTATTCTTGTTTTGGAGATCTATTAATCAGTTGCTGTTTCCTGTGTCATATTTTGATGTAATAATTTCTCTTTAACTAGCGACTTGGCTGGTTAAGTTTGTGTTTATCAAAGCACGTGTAATGTTGATATGTTACGTTTCAGACTGCCTAAAAAGAAAGAATTTGCTTTTTCCAACCTGGGAAGCAAACTGAGAGATGTTTTTAAGTCTACAGGTAATGAACTTGTATTTGTTCTTTTCTCTTTTCTCTTTTTTATCATTTTCTTTCCATTATCTTTTTCTACATGGATCAAAATGTGATATCATTAAAGATTCCTTTTCTTTCCTGGTAGTCATCGATGTGCTGGGTTGTCTTCGTTCTCTGCTGATCTGACCAATGGCACTAACTAATGACCACCGGTGGTACGTTACAGTTTGTTTTGTTTAACAACACCACTAGAGCTCATTGATTTATTAATCATCAGCTATTGGATGTCAGACATTTGGTAATTATGAAATATAGTCTTAGAGAGGAAACCAGCCACATTTTTCCATTACTAGCAAGGAACTTTTTGCATGCACTTTCTCATAGACAGGGCAGCACATACCACATCCTCTGAAATACCAGTTGTGATGCACTGGTTGGGACAGGGATTAACCGAATGGGTCCACTGAGGTGGTTCAGACCCAATACACAAGCTCTACTATGCTGGATCCTGCCCCACCGGTATTACAGCAGGTGGTTCAGACCTAATACACAAGCTCTACTATGCTGGATCCTGCCCCACCGGTATTACAGCAGGTGGTTCAGACCTAATACACAAGCTCTACTATGCTGGATCCTGCCCCACCGGTATTACAGCAGGTGGTTCAGACCTAATACACAAGCTCTACTATGCTGGATCCTGTCCCACCATTATTACAGCAGGTGGTTCAGACCTAATACACAAGCTCTACTATGCTGGATCCTGTCCCACCATTATTACAGCAGGTGGTTCAGACCTAATACACAAGCTCTACTATGCTGGATCCTGCCCCACCGGTATTACAGCAGGTGGTTCAGACCCAATACACAAGCTCTACTATGCTGGATCCTGCCCCACCGGTATTACAGCAGGTGGTTCAGACCCAATACACAAGCTCTACTATGCTGGATCCTGTCCCACCATTATTACAGCAGGTGGTTCAGACCCAATACACAAGCTCTACTATGCTGGATCCTGCCCCACCATTATTACAGCAGGTGGTTCAGACCCAATACACAAGCTCTACTATGCTGGATCCTGTCCCACCATTATTACAGCAGGTGGTTCAGACCCAATACACAAGCTCTACTATGCTGGATCCTGCCCCACCATTATTACAGCAGGTGGTTACAGACCCAAACACAATGCTCTACTATGCTGGATCCTGCCCTCACCGGTATTACAGCAGGTGGTTCAGACCCAATACACAAGCTCTACTATGCTGGATCCTGCCCCACCGGTATTACAGCAGGTGGTTCAGACCCAATACACAAGCTCTACTATGCTGGATCCTGTCCCACCATTATTACAGCAGGTGGTTCAGACCCAATACACAAGCTCTACTATGCTGGCCCCACCATTATTACAGCAGGTGGTTCAGACCCAATACACAAGCTCTACTCTGGATCCTGTCCCATGCAGGTGGTTCAGACCCAATACACAAGCTCTACTATGCTGGATCCTGCCCCGCACCGGTATTACAGCAGGTGGTCTAATACACAAGCTCTACTATGCTGGACCTGTCCCACCATTAGTACAGCATAACTGGTTCAGACCTAATACACATGCTCTACTATGCTGGATCCTGCCCCACCAGGTGGTTCAGACCTAATACACAAGCTCTACTATGCTGGATCCTGTCCCACCATTATTACAGCAGGTGGTTCAGACCTAATACACAAGCTCTACTATGCTGGATCCTGTCCCACCATTATTACAGCAGGTGGTTCAGACCTAATACACAAGCTCTACTATGCTGGATCCTGTCCCACCATTATTACAGCAGGTGGTTCAGACCTAATACACAAGCTCTACTATGCTGGATCCTGTCCCACCATTATTACAGCAGGTGGTTCAGACCTAATACACAAGCTCTACTATGCTGGATCCTGCCCCACCATTATTACAGCAGGTGGTTCAGACCTAATACACGAGCTCTACTATGCTGGATGCTGGATCCTGTCCCACCATTATTACAGCAGGTGGTTCAGACCCAATACACAAGTTCTACTATGCTGGATCCTGCCCCACCGGTATTACAGCAGGTGGTTCAGACCCAATACACAAGCTCTACTATGCTGGATCCTGTCCCACCATTATTACAGCAGGTGGTTCAGACCCAATACACAAGCTCTACTATGCTGGATCCTGCCCCACCATTATTACAGCAGGTGGTTCAGTCCCAATACACAAGCTCTACTATGCTGGATCCTGTCCCACCATTATTACAGCAGGTGGTTCAGACCCAATATACAAGCTCTACTATGCTGGATCCTGTCCCACCATTATTACAGCAGGTGGTTACAAACGAAACAAAATGTTTTATTTAATGACGCACTCAACACATTTTATTTACGGTTATATGGCATCGGACCCACTGTCAACACTTCATCGGCTACTGTTTTCGATTAGCAGCAAGGGATCTTTTATATGCACGGCCTCTGTGGCGTCGTGGTTAGGCTATCGGTCTACAGGCTGGTAGGTACTGGGTTCGGATCCCAGTCGAGGCATGGGATTTTTAATCCAGATACCGACTCCAAACCCTGAGTGAATGCTCCGCAAGGCTCAATGGGTAGGTGTAAACAACTTGCACCGACCAGTGATCCATAACTGGTTCAACAAAGGCCATGGTTTGTGCTATTCTGCCTGTGGGTAGCACAAATAAAAGATCCCTTGCTGCTAATCGAAAAGAGTAGCCCATGTAGTGGCGACAGCGGGTTTCCTCTCAAAATAGGTGTGCTCCTTAACCATATGTCTGACGCCATATAACCGTAAATAAAATGTGTTGAGTGCGTCGTTAAATAAAACATTTCTTTGTTTCTTTTATATGCACCATCCCATAGACAGGATAGCACATACCATGGCCTTTGATGTATCAGTTGTGGTGCACTGGCTGGAACGAGAAATAGCCCAATGGGACCACCGGCGGGAAGGTAGTTACAAGTGCTTCTTAACAATGCCAGAAGTAACCACTGAATACTTTCTGAAGTGCTCAGACTGACTCCACAGCTAAAGCTGGTGGGAAATGACACGTGGCACAAATGGCCACAAGAGGCAAGCACCTGTCATATTTGGAAAAAAAAGGACTGGGATGTTTAGGTGGACTGCCAAATATGTTGAAAGGTAGAAAAAAACTAGATGGAATTCAAAGGAAAAAAAAGTGGGCATTGTGATTTTAAAAAAAATAAAAAATAAAATAAACACAATATTTGTTTATGTTTGTCTCTGATTATCAAACAGTGTGCTGGGGTGTTATTAAACATTCGTTTTTGGTGTATTTGTTACAGATGATAAGACTGGATTAAGTCTGGATGTGACAGAAGATGACCTTCCAGCATCTCTTGGTGTGAGTAATGTTTGTGAGTGATGTTAGTGTGAGTAATAATGACATAAGTAAAGTTTTTGTGTCAGTATTATTATGACAAGTAGTGTTTGTGTTAAACATGTGCTGTGTTTCTAGATGGTGGACAGTGCTAAACATGTGATGTGTTTGTAGATGGTGGGCAGTTTTAAACGTGATGTGTTTGTAGATGGTGGGCAGTGCTAAACATGTGCTGTGTTTGTAGATGGTGTACAGTGTTAAACATGTGGTGTGTTTGTAGATGGTGGGCCGTGTCAAACATGTGGTGTATTTGTAGATGGTGGACAGTGTTAAACATGTGATGTGTTTATAGATGGTGGGCCATGTTAAACATGTGATGTGTTTGTAGATGGTGGACAGTGTTAAACATGTGATGTGTTTGTAGATGGTGGGCAGTGTTAAACATGTGGTGTGTTTGTAGATGGTGGGCAGTGTTAAACATGTGGTGTGTTTGTAGATGGTGGACAGTGTTAAACATGTGTGATGTTTATAGATGGTGGGCAGTGTTAAACATGTGATGTGTTTATAGATGGTGGACAGTGTTAAACATGTGCTGTGTTTGTAGATGGTGGGCCGTGTTAAACATGTGCTGTGTTTGTAGATGGTGGGCCGTGTTAAACATGTGGTGTGTTTGTAGATGGTGGGCCGTGTTAAACATGTGGTGTGTTTGTAGATGGTGGGCAGTGTTAAACATGTGGTGTGTTTGTAGATGGTGGGCAGTGTTAAACATGTGGTGTGTTTGTAGATGGTGGGCCGTGTTAAACATGTGGTGTGTTTGTAGATGGTGGGCAGTGTTAAACATGTGGTGTGTTTGTAGATGGTGGGCAGTGTTAAACATGTGGTGTGTTTGTAGATGGTGGGCCGTGTTAAACATGTGGTGTGTTTGTAGATGGTGTACAGTATTAAATATGTGGTGTGTTTGTAGATGGTGGGCCGTGTTAAACATATGCTGTGTTTGTAGATGGTGGGCCATGTTAAACATGTGCTGTGTTTGTAGATGGTGGGCCGTGTTAAACATGTGGTGTGTTTGTAGATGGTGGGCCGTGTTAAACATGTGGTGTGTTTGTAGATGGTGGGCAGTGTTAAACATGTGGTGTGTTTGTAGATGGTGGGCAGTGTTAAACATGTGGTGTGTTTGTAGATGGTGGGCCGTGTTAAACATGTTGTGTGTTTGTAGATGGTGGGCAGTGTTAAACATGTGGTGTGTTTGTAGATGGTGGGCAGTGTTAAACATGTGGTGTGTTTGTAGATGGTGGGCCGTGTTAAACATGTGGTGTGTTTGTAGATGGTGTACAGTATTAAATATGTGGTGTGTTTGTAGATGGTGGGCCTTGTTAAACATGTGGTGTGTTTGTAGATGGTGGGCCGTGTTAAACATGTGCTGTGTTTGTAGATGGTGGGCTGTGTTAAACATGTGATGTGTTTGTAGATGGTGGGCCGTGTTAAACATGTGGTCTGTTTGTAGATGGTGGACAGTGTTAAACATGTGATGTGTTTGTAGATGGTGGGCCGTGTTAAACATGTGCTGTGTTTGTAGATGGTGGGCCGTGTTAAACATGTGCTGTGTTTGTAGATGGTGGACCGTGTTAAACATGTGATGTGTTTGTAGATGGTGGACAGTGTTAAACATGTGATGTTTATAGATGGTGGACAGTGTTAAACATGTGGTCTGTTTGTAGATGGTGGACAGTGTTAAACATGTGGTCTGTTTGTAGATGGTGGGCAGTGTTAAACATGTGCTGTGTTTGTAGATGGTGGGCCGTGTTAAACATGTGCTGTGTTTGTAGATGGTGGACCGTGTTAAACATGTGATGTGTTTGTAGATGGTGGACAGTGTTAAACATGTGATGTTTATAGATGGTGGACAGTGTTAAACATGTGGTCTGTTTGTAGATGGTGGACAGTGTTAAACATGTGGTCTGTTTGTAGATGGTGGGCAGTGTTAAACATGTGCTGTGTTTGTAGATGGTGGACAGTGTTAAACATGTGTGATGTTTGTAGATGGTGGACAGTGTTAAACATGTGGTCTGTTTGTAGATGGTGGGCAGTGTTAAACGTGCTGTGTTTGTAGATGGTGGACAGTGTTAAACATGTGGTCTGTTTGTAGCTGGTGGGCAGTGTTAAACATGTGCTGTGTGTGTAGATGGTGGGCAGTGCTAAACATGTGCTGTGTTTATAGATGGTGGACAGTGTTAAACATGTGATGTGATTGTAGATGGTGGGCCGTGTTAAACATGTGCTGTGTTTGTAGATGGTGGACAGTGTTAAACATGTGTGATGTTTATAGATGGTGGACAGTGTTAAACATGTGGTCTGTCTGTAGATGGTGGACAGTGTTAAACATGTGGTCTGTTTGTAGATGGTGGACAGTGTTAAACATGTGCTGTGTTTGTAGATGGTGGACAGTGTTAAACATGTGGTCTGTTTGTAGATGGTGGGCCGTGTTAAACATGTGCTGTGTTTGTAGATGGTGGACAGTGTTAAACATGTGCTGTGTTTGTAGATGGTGGACAGTGTTAAACATGTGCTGTGTTTATAGATGGTGGACAGTGTTAAACATGTGATGTGTTTATAGATGGTGGACAGTGTTAAACATGTGGTGTGTTTGTAGAAGGCGGGCAGTGTTAAACATGTGATGTGTTTGCAGATGGTGGGCAGTGTTAAACATGTGATGTGTTTGTAGTGTTAAACATGTGGTGTGTTTGTAGATGGTGGACAGTGTTAAACATGTGATGTGTTTGTAGATGGTGGACACTGTTAAACATGTGCTGTGTTTGTAGATGGTGGACAGTGTTAAACATGTGCTGTGTTTGTAGATGGTGGGCAGTGTTAAACATGTGATGTGTTTGTAGATGGTGGGCAGTGTTAAACATGTGGTGTGTTTGTAGATGGTGGACAGTGTTAAACATGTGATGTGTTTGTAGATGGTGGGCAGTGTTAAACATGTGCTGTGTTTGTAGATGGTGGGCAGTGTTAAACATGTGCTGTGTTTGTAGATGGTGGGCAGTGTTAAGCATGTGATGTGTTTGTAGATGGTGGGCAGTGTTAAACATGTGATGTGTTTGTAGATGGTGGGCAGTGTTAAACATGTGATGTGTTTGTAGATGGTGGGCAGTGTTGATGATGAGGACGAGGATTTGGACGGAGACCCCAGCAGTCCAGTTCACAACCTCAGCACGTGGCGAGTCACCATCCCAATGATCGGCGCCAGACCGGACCCGGAAAACATCAAACGTCAGTTCTTCGTTTTCATCATAGAGGTCGACAGAGCAGACATGTTGGAAGGTGAGTGACAGTTAAGCCAACCTATGAATTATAAGTAACAAAATGCAGACAAGACGTTGTTCATCAGGTACATTGCTCAGCTGAAGTGTAGGAAGTCTGTGGAGAAAATGCTTATACAATTACTGGCTGTGAAAGTAAACTTAAAGTAAAGTAAACTGTCTTGCTGCTGCTAATTGATAAAGTAGACTATGTTGTTATGTGCTGTCTGGGACATGCATGTAAGATATGCCTTGCTGCAATTTGACAAAGTAGATTATGTTGGAGCTGCCGGTTTCCTCATTTTCACTAACCCTCATTTCACTGCTACCTTAAAACTGACACACAACAGGTGCTTTTTAAATCAATATGCTGAAGTGTTCATAAACTCATTCATTTCTTCTTTTTTACTTTTTAACAGGTGATGGTGACAAGTCCCACTGGACAGTTGCAAGGTATGACTAATATAGCCTGCATCTATTGATTTGTGTCAGGAGAATATGTTGGACATTTAGGATATGGTCTATTGCTTTTGTATTGTCGTATTTTGTAGTATTTGAGTGAAATAAATATTTGTGTAGATATAGTATTGTAATTATTGTTCAAAGTTTGCAGTACAACTTCAAATACACATTATCTAAAGCATTTAAGTATGTTTCATAGTACAGGTGTATGTAATAATGGTATGTTTACAAAACAAATATTTATGATGTAATACAAGTAATACAGGTTTTTGTTATATTTCAGGCGCTATACAGAATTCTACGTCCTCGAGCAAAAACTAACAGAATTTCATGGTTTGTATTTCTGTTTAGAAACACTCGTAAAATCAGTTTTTGCCTCCAGACAAGGACGTGGTGAACAATTCAAGATTAAGATAAAAAAAAGCACATGTGACTTCTTAGTCTCTCTTGTGCCAGGATTTCTGCCAGAGGGTAAAACGGGTATGGCGTAATACCCAATTTGTTTTGCATATTTAATTTTTTTAAGTGAACCTTTTGACAAAATGAATGACTCTTATCATTACTATATAATTTTGTTAACCCTAAACTTCTTTCTGCTGACTGTGGTTGCATTTAATTCCTTAGCACCATACCCAAAAGATTTCTCTTTCTGGCAAAAACCCAATGTTCAGTACAATTACCTGAGGCTAATTTAATGAAAATGCCTACTGTAACTGTTTTAACTACTTGTATTTGTTATGTCAATAATTTGAATAAATATTTGTTATGTCAATAAACTGAAGTATGCGATATTAGTTGGTGGATTATAGTTGATTGGCCAAGACTCTGAAAAAAACGTTTTGATGTAATTTTTTGTTAGAAGTGGATAACCATGATATGTAGTTTTATCATGGTCCAAGCTTTCAGAAAACCCACTTACCACTGCATCATTTGATGTCGAATATTACTGTCAAGTCAGTGTCAAATGTAAATTTACCGCTAAAAGCATCTATGGGCCCAATACTCTCAGAATCTGACGTGTTTAACTTCATTTGTTGTGACTTTAATGAGTTATAAGGCATGTAAAATGTGAAACAACATACAACTGAAATAGAAATTAAGTAGAAAAGTGAAATTGTTTCCTTAATGGACTAACCTTGAAATAATGGCAAATGTAGGTGTAGTCATGATTTGTTTAATGTTAAAAGCAACCATGTTTCATCAAGACTTCTAATTGAAGTTATTATCAAGAATTACATTTTTATTTTTATTATTATTCCAATTTTTGTTTGATCAGGTTGTTAAAGTTATGTTAAAAGTCAAATAAAATTTTAGACACTGCACAATACACTTAATGTTTACAGACTATCAGTGAATTTTCAATTATGTAGATAATCATAATGTATATACTAAAATGGTTCTTTAAGGTCCCACAGACAGGATAGCATATACATTCAAGATGCACTGGCTGGAGAAAATTAAGTTAAAATAAAATTGAGTAACATAAACTATATTGAGCATATGGTTAGGAAGTTTGAGCTAAATGTTAAGCTTTCGGTGAACTATAGTAAAAGCACTGATACTGGAATGTTTCATTTTCACTGGTTTGTCTCACTTGTCTTATCATACAGGTGATATATTAGACTGTCAGCTACCATCAAAGAAATCTTTTGGAACGAAGAACCAAGACTTCATCGAGGGGAAAAAAGAAATATTTGAGCAGTATTTACAGGTATATATATATAAATTATTCTCACAACAAGATTTATAACTACATTGTCACTAAATAAAAACCTACACGCTACTGTGTTAACTGCAGAACTTTCTCACTGTCATTCCTTTAGCATTAAATTATAAATCCATCGGTGAACTTATCTATTGTGGTTTTTATAAGTAATTACGTCTTGACATCAGTATTTCAGTAAAGCCACATGTGGTGGTTGTGGGTGTTTCAATAAATGTGGGATGTGAATTAATAAACACATTGTGAATCTGTAATCATACGTGGTTTGTGAATCTGCAATCATGCATGGTTTGTGAATCTGTAATCATACATGGTTTGTGAATCTGCAATCATGCATTGTTTGTGAATCTCTAATAATGCATGGTTTGTTAATGGTTTGTGAATATGTAATCATACATGTTTTTTGTGAATCTGTAATCATATCTGGTTTGTGAATCTGCAATCATACATGGTTTGTGAATCCGTAATGCATGGTTTGTGAATCCGTAGGGTGTATACTACCAAATCAAATCCCATAGACGACAATAGTAACATATGTGGCTAAAACTCCTACCTGCAACGTATCAACCGACATAAACGCCACGGATATAAATACTACCACCCCTTACACTTAAAGTGAATCAGAAAAAAATGGGGGTCAAGCTGCTCGTTTCTGAGATAACGGGTAGCGTCTATGACTACCCTAGTTTCGCACAAAATTCGAGTACTTTTTTTTACAGGTACCCCCATACATGTTTCAAGCACAAGGCTACTTGACACATTGGTACTAGATGAAATAAAATTGCACATTTTTTTTACCCAGATGAAACTATTATTTTTTACAACCAACACACTCACATTTATAACCAATAACAGGACTTGTGGTGTTCACTTCTCTATCAAAAGTTTGGTGCACCTCAAACTTTGACCCAGCCGGAAGTTATTTGGTTTAGTACTACCTATACTGATAACATACATTTTTCAAAAAGTGTCCAGCTATGTGTTTTTATGACAACCAGGATCTGGTGTATTCTGACATAAACTGACAACCTCACTGAAACCGTTGTTTGTACAGTGCAACCTAATATAATGTACACCTCAAAAAGAATATATATTGCATATAGTTTTATACAAATGCAATATGTCATATTAAACAATAAAATGTTTTAAAATAAAACTCCTGAAGATATTTACTTTCAGTTGGGTGTGTGTACTCAGGTATATATGTAGAGACAACAAAGATAGTCAGAGTACCTCTACCCCTTTAAAGAATTCCATTAAAACACATGCACTTGATTGACCCCTAGATTATGAAGACCTTAACAGGCACATCAAAGAAATATCAGTATTAAAAAAATACACTGTCTGAGGAAAGAAACACAAACATGACTGTACCTGTATGAAGTAATGACTTAATGTCCTGAACATTAGTGTTGGGAGGAAATCCTGTATGTTGAGTGTGGGTGTCTTCAAGTTACCAGGTGTGGGAATTTCTAATCCATCGGCCATGCTGATTTTCATAATGAACCATCAAAACTATTGGCAGCCACCAATATTCCTGACTGTATTTTATTTATAGCTTACTGTAGTTGGAGGTTTTAATAGTTGTGATATCTGGAATAATCATGCAGCTTTAACACATTTATTTTTGATTAATTACTGAAAAAAACTATTTTTAAATGACAAAATTACCCGAACATCTATTTTCTTGCATTATTTTTTAATCCGAATGAATACAATATGTACATTAGATGTATTCCTACAATCTGTAATCCAGCATTTTATTTAGCTAGTAACATTAGGTAATACAGCTTTAACAATAAAATAAATTATCAACTTAATCCAAGGCAGATAATCAAATCTGAAAAAATTGGTTCTGAATCTAGTATAAACTCAAAATGCTTTTCATGAGAGCTAACTAAGTGATTATTAAGAAAAAAAAATGATCTGGAGATCTAAGTATATGTTTAACAACCTTATTGTTATGTACAAATAAGAACAGAAGGCACAATAGTGACAACAAATTTAATTATGTTTTTGGTTCAAATTTACTTTAAATTTTGCATAAAACTACAAATTTGTCTAAAATATAACTTAGCCCCCTATAAATATGTCAAAATGACAATAAAAATCAACTTCTTTACAAATTTGAGATTTCAGAATTTCATACATAAAAAATTAACAATGTTAATGGAAACTAAAGACATTAACCCACTATTGGCACATGCTATTTTTAATATAAAAATAAATTGCTATTAAAATCTTAATTCAGGTTGCCTATATATAATACCATATTTAAGAGCAGTTGTATATGGCAAGTCAAATACCATGTCAAAAGAAATTATTGAAATCTTTACAGTATGAATTATAGGCCAAAACCAACTTTTCTTCAGTGCTAACTTTGATTCAAACTCCATTCAGAGCCATGTACAGAGATTATTGTCACGGTCAAGGTCATTGTGAACTTGCATGATCGAGTGATGGCTAATTAATCAACCAGTACAGTTTAATTAAATAAAATGACAAAATCATAATATTTTTTATTATGCACTGAATATGTGCTATAGGGTGTATACTACCAAATCAAATCCCATAGACGACAGTAGTAACATATGTGGCTAAAACTCCTACCTGCAACGTATCAACCGACATAAACGCCAGGGATATAAATACTACCACCCCTTTCATTTAAAGTGAATCAGAAAAAAATGGGGGTCAAGCTGCTCGTTTCTGAGATTACGGGTAGCGTCTATGACTACCCTAGTTTCGCACAAAATTCGAGTACTTTTTTTTACAGGTACCCCATACATGTTTCAAGCACAAGGCTACTTGACACATTGGTACTAGATTAAATACAGTTGCACATTTGTTTTACCCAGATGAAACTATTATTTTTTACAACCAACACACTCACATTTATAACCAATCACAGGACTTGTGGTGTTCATTTCTCTATCAAAAGTTTGGTGCACCTCGAACTTTGACCCAGCCGGAAGTTATTTGGTTTAGTACTACCCGTAATGCATGGTTTGTGAATCCGTAATGCATGGTTTGTGAATCTGTAATAATGCATGGTTTGTGAATCTGCAATCATGTGTGGTTTGTGAATCTGCAATCATGCATGGTTTGTGAATCTGTAATCATACATGGTTTGTGAATCTGTAAACATACATGGTCTGTGAATCTGTAATCATACATGGTCTGTGAATCTGTAATCATACGTGGTTTGTGAATCTGTAATCATACATGGTCTGTGAATCTGTAATCATGCATGGTTTGTGAATAAGTAATCATACATTGTTTGTGAATCTGTAATCATACATTGTTTGTGAATCTGTAATCATGCATGGTTTGTGAATCTGTAAACATACATGGTTTGTGAATCTGTAATCATACATGGTTTGTGAATCTGTAAACATACATGGTCTGTGAATCTGTAATCATGCATGGTTTGTGAATCTGTAATCATACATGGTTTGTGAATCTGTAATCATACATTGTTTGTGAATCTGTAATCATACATTGTTTGTGAATCTGTAATCATGCATGGTTTGTGAATCTGTAATCATACATTGTTTGTGAATCCGTAATAATGCATGGTTTGTGAATCTGTAATCATACATGGTTTGTGAATCTGTAAACATGCATCGTTGTGAATCTGTAAACATACATGGTCTGTGAATCTGTAAACATACATGGTTTGTGAATAAGTAATCATACATGGTTTGTGAATCTGTAATCATACATGGTTTGTGAATAAGTAATCATACATCATTTGTGAATCGGTAATCATACATTGTTTGTGAATCTGGAATCATACATCGTTTGTGAATAAAAAAAACATGTGGCTTATTAATCAGTAAGCACATATTGTGGCTTGTGAATCAGTATTCATATGCGGCTTGTGAATCACTAAATACGTGTTATGGCTTGTGAGTCTATAAACACATGATGTTTTAAACAGTAGATGCATGTGGCTTTTGAATAGGTAAACATATACTGTGTTTTTTGAATGAGTGAATCTATGTTGTGGTTTGTGTTTCAGAAACTCCTGACCAAGCCACACTTGAAGGGAAGTCAGTTACTGTTCCGATTCCTCACATCACAGGATGAGTTCACAACCAGCTTCCTGCCGGATATCAATCTCGGTAACTAGTCCAGTTTTGTCGTTATCTTTCACAGTAGCAGGCTACTTGGTAACAAATAGAAGGCTATATCTACTGAATACACTGAGGTGTATAACTGTAACAAATAGAAGGCTGTATCTACTGAATACACTGAGGTGTATAACTGTAACAAATAGAAGGCTGTATCTACTGAATACACTGAGGTGTATAACTGTAACAAATAGAAGGCTGTATCTACTGAATACACTGAGATGTATAACTGTGACAAATAGAAGGCTGTATCTACTGAATACACTGAGGTGTATACTTGGTAACAAATGGAAGGCTGTATCTACTGAATACACTGAGGTGTATAACTAACAAATAGAAGGCTGTATCTACTGAATACACTGAGGTGTATAACTGTAACAAATAGAAGGCTGTATCTACTGAATACACTGAAGTGTATAACTAACAAATAGAAGGCTGTATCTACTGAATACACTGAGGTGTATACTTGGTAACAAATAGAAGGCTGTATCTATTGAATACACTGAGGTGTATAACTGTAACAAATAGAAGGCTGTATCTACTGAATACACTGAGGTGTATAACTAATCAATAGAAGGCTGTATCTACTGAATACACTGAGGTGTATAACTGTGACAAATAGAAGGCTGTATCTATTGAATACACTGAGGTGTATAACTGTAACAAATAGAAGGCTGTATCTACTGAATACACTGAGGTGTATAACTGTGACAAATAGAAGGCTGTATCTATTGAATATACTGAGGTGTATAACTGTAACAAATAGAAGGCTGTATCTACTGAATACACTGAGGTGTATAACTGTGACAAATAGAAGGCTGTATCTACTGAATACACTGAGGTGTATAACTGTGACAAATAGAAGGCTGTATCTACTGAATACACTGAGGTGTATAACTGACAAATAGAAGGCTGTATCTACTGAATACACTGAGGTGTATAACTGTGACAAATAGAAGGCTGTATCTACTGAATACACTGAGGTGTATAACTGACAAATAGAAGGCTGTATCTACTGAATACACTGAGGTGTATAACTGTAACAAATAGAAGGCTGTATCTACTGAATACACTGAGGTGTATAACTGTAACAAATAGAAGGCTGTATCTACTGAATACACTGAGGTGTATAACTGTAACAAATAGAAGGCTGTATCTACTGAATACACTGAGATGTATAACTGTGACAAATAGAAGGCTGTATCTACTGAATACACTGAGGTGTATACTTGGTAACAAATGGAAGGCTGTATCTACTGAATACACTGAGGTGTATAACTAACAAATAGAAGGCTGTATCTACTGAATACACTGAGGTGTATAACTGTAACAAATAGAAGGCTGTAACTACTGAATACACTGAAGTGTATAACTAACAAATAGAAGGCTGTATCTACTGAATACACTGAGGTGTATACTTGGTAACAAATAGAAGGCTGTATCTATTGAATACACTGAGGTGTATAACTGTAACAAATAGAAGGCTGTATCTACTGAATACACTGAGGTGTATAACTAATCAATAGAAGGCTGTATCTACTGAATACACTGAGGTGTATAACTGTGACAAATAGAAGGCTGTATCTATTGAATACACAGGTGTATAACTGTAACAAATAGAAGGCTGTATCTACTGAATACACTGAGGTGTATAACTGACAAATAGAAGGCTGTATCTACTGAATACACTGAGGTGTATACTTGGTAACAAATAGAAGGCTGTATCTACTGAATACACTGAGGTGTATAACTGTGACAAATAGAAGGCTGTATCTACTGAATATACTGAGGTGTATAACTGTGACAAATGGAAGGCTGTATCTACTGAATACACTGAGGTGTATAACTAACAAATGGAAGGCTGTATCTACTGAATACACTGAGGTGTATAACTGTAACAAACAGAAGGCTGTATCTACTGAATACACTGAGGTGTATAACTGTAACAAACAGAAGGCTGTATCTACTGAATACACTGAGGTGTATAACTGTAACAAATAGAAGCCTGTATCTACTGAATAAATTGATGTATCATGACATCTTGGTACAAATTGGTGTTAGTAAATCAATACGAAATTAAAATAGGAATTGATACACAAGCAAGGGTATCGTGTATCATATTGTCAGCAGTAGTATTGTGATAAATTTGATGTATCATGACATCTTGGTACAAATTGGTGTTAGTAAATCAATGCGAAATTAAAATAGGAATTGATACACAAGCAAGGGTATCGTGTATCATATTGTCGGCAGTAGTATTGTGATAAATTTGATGTATCATGACATCTTGGTACAAATTGGTGTTAGTAAATCAATGCGAAATTAAAATAGGAATTGATACACAAGCAAGGGTATCGTGTATCATATCGTCAGCAGTAGTATTGTGATAAATTGATGTATCATGACATCTTAGTCATTAATGTTATTCTTTGACATCTGCGGAAAAATAAAGCTTGGTTTAGCTTGTAGGGTTATTTTTTTTCATAATAGTTTGTTCACTTAGATAACTTGGTATATATATAATGTTGTTTGAAGCTATTTGTGTAAAAGACATTTTATTTATTGGGGTGGGACGTAGACCAGTGATAAAGGACTCGCCTGATGTGCAGTCAATCAAGGATCAATCCCTGTCGGTGGGCCCATTGGGCTATTTCGCATTCCACCCAGTGCACCAGGTATGTGCTCTCCTGTCTGTGGGATGGTGCATATAAAAGATCCTTTGCTGTTAATCGAAAAAGAGTAGCCTATGAAGTGGCGGCAGTAGGTTTCCTCTCTCAATATCTGTGTGGTCCTTAACCATATGTCCATAAATATAATGTGTTGAGTGCGTCGTTTTATTTATTATGACATTTGTTTTGCAGGTAAGATAGTCAAGTCGATGCCGATGAAGCTAGTGAAAGAGGTTTGTACAGCTTTATCACAAACTAAACACTAAACTGTTCAATCAGAAAGTTGCCATTCATATGAAAGTTTCTTGAAACGGGAAGACTAAAATAAAGTTATTTCTGAAAAATTGTGAAAGACAGATGGAGATTTGGGATAGTGAAAGACAGATGGAGATTAGGGATAGTGAAACACACATGGAGATTAGGGATAGTGAAACACAGATGGAGATTAGGGATAGTGAAACACAGATGGTGATTAGGGATAGCGAAACAGATGGTGATTAGGGATAGCGAAACAGATGGAGATTTGGGATAGTTAAACAGATGGAGATTTGGGATTGTGAAATAGATGGAGATTTGGGATAGTGAAACACAGATGGAGATTTGGGATTGTGAAACAGATGGAGATTAGGGATAGTGAAACAGATGAAGATTAGGGATAGTGAAACACAGATGGAGATTTGGGATATTGGAACACAGATGGAGATTAGGCATAGTGAAACGTGGGTGGAGATAAGGGATTGTGAAACAGATGGAGATTAGGCATAGTGAAACGTGGGTGGAGATAAGGGATTGTGAAACAGATGGTGATTAGGCATATTGAAACGTGGGTGGAGATTAAAGAGGGTAATTAGCCATACCCTGTAATAATTTTATTTTATAAAAGCACCGTCTGAAATGTTTATTTGTGTTTACGAAATATACCTAATCCTCCAGGACAGATTAACTAGGGTCAGATCCCAATAATGCTAATTGACATGTAATCACACACATCCCATTATTAATTGAGGTTTTGCCATTTCTGTAAGTGAACGTTATTTGTCATATGGTTGATTTTTTAGGCTTCAATGAATGTTATCATAGGCCAAACAAAATATGTTGATTTTGACCCTGTTCTTCAAAAAACAATCATTTCAAATTTACCACGCTAGTTACAACCGCACCATCTATACCAGAAGTAATGCTGCTGTGCCTTAACTAATAACATTGTGATGCACCATGACCTTGTGGGTCCAAATCGGGTCATTTGGGAACAAAGTAGAAGTCATTAAAGTTGCCTTGGCTATATGGAAATGTGAAAGAAAGTGTTTAGGGTACCAAGGCAAATGAAGGGGCACCATGACTAATGAGGATAGATCAAGCTAATGTTCAACCCATGTTTTTTAACAAAGGGGGAAAAAAAGCAAAAACGAAAGGGTGAAGAAAGCATCTTCCATTCTTTTTTTTCTTATTTTCCTTATTACCACAAAGTTTACAGATCTGCTAATTTTTAGAACATGCTGTGTCTAAAACAATGTTTCAGTTTTTAAAAACCCCCAACAAAACCAAACAAACCATCTTGAGTGAAAAACAATGTTTCAATGAGTATATTTCTGTTAAGAACATTGTTGAGTGTAAAACAATGTTTCAGTGAATATGTTACTGTTTAGAACATGTTGAGTGTAAAACAATGTTTCTGTGTATTTGATACTGTTTAGAACTTGATGTGTGTAAAACAATGTATCTGTTACTTTTTAGAAAGGTCAGCATCTGGATCCATTTCTACTAGCTTTCATGACATCCACTGAAGCTCCCAAACCCAGACCAGGGTAGGTAACTCTGCATTGAATTGCTATTAGTGCTGGCACACCATATTGTTATCACACACTATTACTGAGACATGATTACCATTCAATGATTTCTCTCCCCTTTCTGGACTCTTGATTGATATCATTGTGAATCAGCAACTCTGTTAACGTGCTGATATATAATTGAGCTATCGTCATTTCCATATTGAGCCCAGTCTCTAGGATTGCCAGCAGCTGAGGTTGGGACAGGGTTTACGATTGTGGTAGACAAATTTACAATAAGAAATTTAACAGGATTCCTAAGATACCATTCCATTTTACCATTTTAACTTGTCCTGAGCACACTTCTCAGAACAGAGATTAATGGTTTCATAGGTTAGTGAGAGAGAAGTCTATATGTAGTCATCTTCAGCATTTTACCACTTGTCCTGACATATGAAAAACTGTTTGGACAGCCAAAATGTATTTCATTGGTTGTCCAGTGAGCAAGTAGAAATGTTTAATGCAGTTTAATTTTAAGCAATCAAAAACATCGTACTTGAATAAAACAAACAATTCATTTGGACAAGTGAAAATATTGGCTTACAAGATGGTTTCTAGATGTATTTGTCTAGTAGAAATATTGGCTTACAAGATGGTTTCTAGATGTATTTGTCTAGTGGAAATATTGGCTTACAAGATGGTTTCTAGATGTATTTGTCTAGTGGACTAGTAAAGATTCCTGCTTATTTCTATGGCTGGTCTTATGTCTCCCCACCAATCTGTTAGACTAAATGATTGAGTTAGGTAAAAGCCTGGTTCTAGGATATAAATCATATAACTACCAGTATTGTCAGTGATTTAACCAGTGACTAAATGATTGAGTTAGGTAAAAGCCTGGTTTTAGGATATAAATCATGTATTTACCAGTCTTGTCAGTGGCTTAACCAGTGACTAAATGATTGAGTTAGGTAAAAGCCTGGTTCTAGGATATAAATCATATAACTACCAGTATTGTCAGTGGTTTAACCAGTGACTAAATGATTGAGTTAGGTAAAAGCCTGGTTTTAGGATATAAATCATGTATTTACCAGTCTTGTCAGTGGCTTAACCAGTGACTAAATGATTGAGTTAGGTAAAAGCCTGGTTCTAGGATATAAATCATATAACTACCAGTATTGTCAGTGGTTTAACCAGTGACTAAATGATTGAGTTAGGTAAAAGCCTGGTTCTAGGATATTAATCATGTATTTACCAGTCTTGTCAATGGCTTAACCAGTGACTAAATGATTGAGTTAGGTAAAAGCCTGGTTCTAGGATATAAATCATATAACTACCAGTCTTGTCAGTGGCATAACCACTGCATTACTGTGGCAGATTTTTTCCCCTTTGTAGATTATTTCATTGAAATATTATTTTGTTGTAGAGAAAAAAAGACAGAGAGAGAAATAAAGATTTCACATAACAGCATTGTAGCTATACCCAGCTTACAAAGGGGAGATAATTAGAGGTGTCTGCCAACAATCTAGGTGGTGAGCCTTGTAACATGGATAACATATTTCCAAATCCTTCATTTCAGAAGGATGGAGAGAAGAGGATCTGATGCCTCTCAGAGGTCCACGTCCAGTGAAATGGTAAAGACAACTCAAACCTTTCTTGCTGCTAATTGGAGTCTCAGTACTTTCTTCTGTATTTATTTGTTGTTAGATCATCTTGTGTGTCCAGGAACAAATCAGTTAAAACAGGAAATTAAATGATCCTTTCACCTGAAAATGTCCATATTTTAAATTGTGTATCATACCCAGAATTCCCAGTTTAACTACTACCAGAAAATTGTTCTGTCCATCTTTGATGACATAGCGATAGACAGACCGGTCTCGGACAAACCAAAGCTGGTTTTGGGTTTAGTGAGTCTGGTGCATGTTTTGAGTAATCTGCAGCAGTATCTTTAGTTTGTGCCAGCATAACCGGGTGTGTTTTGTCTCATTCAGTGCATTTCTTTCTCCTACTGGTACCATACTTGCCAGACCCAGGCCAGCTCTGGTGTGTTTCTGGCATTACACCCAACAAGTCTAGACCCTGCAAAGTTTCCCAGTTATACTCTGATCATTCTGCTTGCAGTACATGTTTGCCTTGTTTCTTTCTTAGATGTCTACCACTATATATGAAAACAATGCTGGGTGTGGCTTTGGTGGGCCAGAAGCGAAGGTGGAAATTTCAACAAACACAAGTGAAGTGGAAGGACCTTTCGACTCACTGGTTTATGTTGGTGAGTTATTCATTTCATTCATTTTCATTCTTCTTCATTTGAATTTCTGTCTTTCTGTCAATACTGCATAATGCTCAAGGTCATATATAATACTATTACTTTACTGGTGCCAAGTTTTTAAAAAAAACCTCTGGGAAAATTTACTTTCAGACATGGCATTCATAAAAATCAATTAAGAAGGCAAAGTATTTGAAATGTAAGAAAAATCTATTAAAATATATTTGCAGCATGAAAAACAAATATGTTCATCTGTGATTTCATTTCTAATTTACACATCTATCATTTGAATGGAAGGTAACAGTACTGATTTAGTTTACACTGAGAATAAAGTAAAGTAAAGTTTGTTTTATTTAACGACGCCGCTAGAGCACATTGATTTTGTATCTTATCATCGGCTATTGGACGTCAAACATATGGTCATTCTGACACTGTTTTTAGAGGAAACCCGCTGTCGCCACATAGGCTACTCTTTTACGACAGGCAGCAAGGGATCTTTTATTTGCGCTTCCCACAGGCAGGATAGCACAAACCATGGCCTTTGTTGAACCAGTTATGGATCACTGGTCGGTGCAAGTGGTTTACACCTACCCATTAAGCCTTGCGGAGCACTCACTCAGGTTTTGGAGTCGGTATCTGGATTAAAAATCCCATGCCTCGACTGGGATCCGAACCCAGTACCTACCAGCCTGTAGACCGATGGCCTGCCACGACGCCACCGAGGCCAGTCACACAGAATAAAGACGTTTTGTTATGTTGTACCCTTGCAGCACGATACGTGTACAAGATCCCCGACTGGTTTCACCACATCCTGATGACGGTGAAGATGATTGCCAAGATGACAGTGGAGAGTTATCTCGAGTGGTATCTCAGTCTCCGACTGCAACAAGTCACACAGGAACACAGGCTGGTAGCTCTCATCCAGTTACTCAGAGGTGAGTGGGCAGAATCCAGTTACTCAGGGGCGGGGTGTAGCCCAGTGCAGGATTCTGTTACTCAGAGGTGAGTGGGGAGGATCCACTTAGAGGTGAGTGGGGAGGATCCACTTACTCGGAGGTGAGTGGGGAGGATCCACTTACTCAGTCTAGTTGGGTTGATCCATTTATTCACAAATAGTTGCAGTGATCCATTTATTCACAAATAGTTGCTGTGATCCATTTATTCACAAATAGCTGCCGTGATCCATTTATTCACAAATAGTTGCCGTGATCCATTTATTCACAAATAGTTGCCGTGATCCATTTATTCACAAATAGTTGCAGTGATCCATTTATTCACAAATAGTTGCCGTGATCCATTTATTCACAAATAGTTGCCGTGATCCATTTATTCACAAATAGTTGCAATGATCCATTTACTCTTCAAATGAATTGGGTTGATCTGTTTATTCACAAACAGTTGACACTTTAAAGTTTTCCAGATATTTTGTACACACAAGCTTCATTTCTTTCTTTTTTGAATTAATTCTTATATTCTCTTTTTTTCAGATATTCTGTTCTTTGATACAGATCCACCAAGGTAAACAAATTGGCACACCAAGTTTTTTACTTAAATTTGTCAGTTATATTTTCTATGAATTCTTGTTTTTGGTTAAGTCTCTTGTAAAAAGTTGAGTTGTTTAAGGTGATATAAACTGGAATAAGTTTTATTATTGCAATACGATATATTGCATGACTACATTGACTTAGTGAAGGAAGGCATTGTATGAGAGATCATCTGATTGTTATTATGTTTGTTGTAGGACGGATGAAGAGAAGAAAACACGCTATGAGGAAGCTCTCCAGGGTTGCTTAGATTACATTCCAAGTACGTTTTGTATTAACTCTGATTACATTATGTAAGGTTTTTTTAATTTGTATAGTAATATTGTATTATTTTACAAATAAGGTTTTTTACTCGTATATTTACATTTGATTACATTCCAAGTCAGCTTCATTACTTGTTTTTAACATTATGAAATTAGATTACATTCAAAATTGTATTAAGATTTCATTTCATAGGTATTTGTGTCAGTGGTTGTGTCTGAAAACCACTGTTCTCTCATTAAAAACCCACCAGTAATATAGGTTTCCTCTCTATTACAGCAACGTTTGTGCGGTGGTTGGGTCTGAAAATCACTGTTCTCTCATTAAAAACCCACCAGTAATATAGGTTTCCTCTCTATTACAGAAGCGTTTGTGTCGGTGGTTGGGTCTGAAAACCACTGTTCTCTCATTAAAAACCCACCAGTAATATAGGTTTCCTCTCTATTACAGCAACGTTTGTGCGGTGGTTGGGTCTGAAAATCACTGTTCTCTCATTAAAAACCCACCAGTAATATAGATTTCCTCTCTATTACAGCAACATTTGTGTCAGTGGTTGTGTCTGAAAATCACTGTTCTCTCATTAAAAACCCACCAGTAATATAGGTTTCCTCTCTATTACAGCAACGTTTGTGTCGGTGGTTGGGTCTGAAAATCACTGTTCTCTCATTAAAAACCCACCAGTAATATAGGTTTCCTCTCTATTACAGCAACGTTTGTGCGGTGGTTGGGTCTGAAAATCACTGTTCTCTCATTAAAAACCCACCAGTAATATAGGTTTCCTCTCTATTACAGCAACGTTTGTGCGGTGGTTGGGTCTGAAAATCACTGTTCTCTCCTTAAAAACCCACCAGTAATATAGGTTTCCTCTCTATTACAGCAACGTTTGTGTCGGTGGTTGGGTCTGAAAATCACTGTTCTCTCATTAAAAACCCACCAGTAATATAGATTTCCTCTCTATTACAGAAGCGTTTGTGTCGGTGGTTGGGTCTGAAAATCACTGTTCTCTCATTAAAAACCCACCAGTAATATAGGTTTCCTCTCTATTACAGCAGCGTTTGTGTCGGTGGTTGGGTCTGAAAATCACTGTTCTCTCATTAAAAACCCACCAGTAATATAGGTTTCCTCTCTATTACAGAAGCGTTTGTGTCGGTGGTTGGGTCTGAAAATCACTGTTCTCTCATTAAAAACCCACCAGTAATATAGGTTTCCTCTCTATTACAGAAGCGTTTGTGTCGGTGGTTGGGTCTGAAAATCACTGTTCTCTCATTAAAAACCCACCAGTAATATAGATTTCCTCTCTATTACAGAAGCGTTTGTGTCGGTGGTTGGATCTGAAAATCACTGTTCTCTCATTAAAAACCTACCAGTAATATAGGTTTCCACTCTATTACAGAAGCATTTGTGTCAGTGGTTGGGTCTGAAAATCACTCTTCTCTCATTAAAAACCCACCAGTGATATAGGTTTCCTCTCTATTACAGAAGCGTTTGTGTCGGTGGTTGAGTCTGAAAATCACTGTTCTCTCATTAAAAACCTACCAGTAATATAGGTTTCCACTCTATTACAGAAGCGTTTGTGTCGGTGGTTTGGTCTGAAAATCACTGCTCTCTCATTAAAAACCCACCAGTAATATAGGTTTCCTCTCTATTACAGAAGCGTTTGTGTCGGTGGTTGGGTCTGAAAATCACTGTTCTCTCGTTAAAAACCCACCAGTAATATAGGTTTCCTCTCTATTACAGCAGCGTTTGTGTCGGTGGTTGGGTCTGAAAATCACTGTTCTCTCGTTAAAAACCCACCAGTAATATAGGTTTCCTCTCTATTACAGAAGCGTTTGTGTCGGTGGTTGGGTCTGAAAATCACTGTTCTCTCGTTAAAAACCCACCAGTAATATAGGTTTCCTCTCTATTACAGCAGCGTTTGTGTCGGTGGTTGGGTCTGAAAATCACTGTTCTCTCGTTAAAAACCCACCAGTAATATAGGTTTCCTCTCTATTACAGCAGCGTTTGTGTCGGTGGTTGGGTCTGAAAATCACTGTTCTCTCCTTAAAAACCCACCAGTAATATAGGTTTCCTCTCTATTACAGAAGCGTTTGTGTCGGTGGTTGGGTCTGAAAATCACTGTTCTCTCGTTAAAAACCCACCAGTAATATAGGTTTCCTCTCTATTACAGAAGCGTTCGTGTCAGTGGTTGGGTCTGAAAATCACTGTTCTCTCGTTAAAAACCCATCAGTAATATAGGTTTCCTCTCTATTACAGCAGCGTTTGTGTCGGTGATTGGGTCTGAAAATCACTGTTCTCTCATTAAAACCCCACCAGTAATATAGGTTTCCTCTCTATTACAGAAGCGTTTGTGTCGGTGGTTGGGTCTGAAAATCACTGTTCTCTCATTAAAACCCCACCAGTAATATAGGTTTACTCTCTATTACAGCAGCGTTTGTGTCGGTGATTGGGTCTGAAAATCACTGTTCTCTCATTAAAACCCCACCAGTAATATAGGTTTCCTCTCTATTACAGAAGCGTTTGTGTCGGTGGTTGGGTCTGAAAATCACCAAGTAGGAACTCGATACCTTCTGAATCTGCTGCAGCAGCCCAAACTAAACAAGCAGGTAACGAGGTTGTATTGTGCAGGTGTTTGTACCATGGTGGTGGTGGTATTGTGCAGGTGGTTGTACAGTGGTGGTGGTGGTGGATGTATAATGCAGGTGGTTGTATAATGCAGGTGGTTGTACCATGGTGGTTGTGGTTGTATTACCATGGTGGTGTTGTATAGTGCAGGTGGTGGTTGTGGTTGTATTGTGCAGGTGTTTGTACCATGGTGGTGTTGTATAGTGCAGGTGGTGGTTGTGGTTGTATTGTGCAGGTGTTTGTACCGTGGTGGTGTTGTATAGTGCAGGTGGTGGTTGTGGTTGTATTGTGCAGGTGGTTGTACAGTGGTGGTGTTGTATAGTGCAGGTGGTAGTTGTGTTTGTATTGTGCAGGTGTTTGTACCATGGTGGTGTTGTATAGTGCAGGTGGTGGTTGTGGTTGTATTGTGCAGGTGTTTGTACCATGGTGGTGGTTGTACCATGGTGGTGGTTGTACCGTAGTGGTTGTGGTTGTATAGTGCAGGTGATTGTACTGTTGTGGGTTTATTTTGCAGTCATGGTTGTATAGTGCAGTGGTGGTTGTATTGCTGCAGGTAGTTGTACTGTTGTGGTGGTGGTTGTATTGTGCAGGTGTTTGTATTGTGGTGGTGGTTATATAGTGCAGGTATTTTTATTGTGGTGGTGGTGGTGGTTATATAGTGCAGGTGTTTGTACTTGTGTGGTGGTTGTATAGTGCAGGTGTTTGTACTGTTGTGGTGGTTGTATAGTGCAGGTGTGTGTACTGTTGTGGTGGTTGTATAGTGTAGGTGTTTGTACTGTTGTGGTGGTTGTATAGTGCAGGTGTGTGTACTGTTGTGGTGGTTGTATAGTGCAGGTGTGTGTACTGTTGTGGTGGTTGTATAGTGCAGGTATTTGTACTGTTGTGGTGGTTGTATAGTGCAGGTGTGTGTACTGTTGTGGTGGTTGTATAGTGCAGGTGTTTGTACTGTTGTGGTGGTTGTATAGTGCAGGTATTTGTACTGTTGTGGTGGTTGTATAGTGCAGGTATTTGTACTGTTGTGGTGGTGGTTGTATTGTGCAGGTGTTTGTATTGTGGTGGTGGTTATATAGTGCAGGTATTTTTATTGTGGTGGTGGTGGTGGTTATATAGTGCAGGTGTTTGTACTTGTGTGGTGGTTGTATAGTGCAGGTGTTTGTACTGTTGTGGTGGTTGTATAGTGCAGGTGTGTGTACTGTTGTGGTGGTTGTATAGTGCAGGTGTTTGTACTGTTGTGGTGGTTGTATAGTGCAGGTGTGTGTACTGTTGTGGTGGTTGTATAGTGCAGGTGTTTGTACTGTTGTGGTGGTTGTATAGTGCAGGTGTTTGTACTGTTGTGGTGGTTGTATAGTGCAGGTGTTTGTACTGTTGTGGTGGTTGTATAGTGCAGGTATTTGTACTGTTGTGGTGGTTGTATAGTGTTTATATATCATAAAGTTTAGTGTATGTTCCGATAAACAAATAAAACAGTAATCATGTCAAAAATGGTAAAAATCATTAAAGTTAAAACATATTTTGAACTGAGATAAATGAGGCCATAGTTGTTGTTTTAAATTAAAAGAGTTGGATGTAATTCTAACTTTGAGGTGGTTGTATAGTGTTGGTGTTTTAAGTTAGAGGTGGTTATATTGTAGTGGTGATACTGTTTCCTAGTAAGTAAAGGGGCGGGGCGTAACCCAGTAGTGAAGAAATCGCTTTAAAGGGGCGTGGCGTAACCCAGTGGTGAAGAGCTCGCTTTAAAGGGGCGTGGCGTAACCCAGTGGTGAAGAGCTCGCTTTAAAGGGGCGTGGCGTAACCCAGTGGTGAAGAGCTCGCTTTAAAGGGGCGTGGCGTAACCCAGTGGTGAAGAGCTCGCTTTAAAGGGGCGTGGCGTAACCCAGTGGTGAAGAGCTCGCTTTAAAGGGGCGTGGCGTAGCCCAGTGGTGAAGAGCTCGCTTTAAAGGGGCGTGGCGTAGCCCAGTGGTGAAGAGCTCGCTTTAAAGGGGCGTGGCGTAGCCCAGTGGTGAAGAGCTCGCTTTAAAGGGGCGTGGCGTAACCCAGTGGTGAAGAGCTCGCTTTAAAGGGGCGTGGCGTAACCCAGTGGTGAAGAGCTCGCTTTAAAGGGGCGTGGCGTAGCCCAGTGGTGAAGAGCTCGCTTTAAAGGGGCATGGCGTAGCCCAGTGGTGAAGAGCTCGCTTCATGCAGTCGGTCTAGGTTCAATCCTCATTGGGCAGTTTCTTGTTCCAGCAAGTGCACCAAGACTGGTATATCAAAGGTTGTGGTATGTGCTATCCTGCCTGTGGGATGGTGCATATAAAAGATCCTTTGCTACTAATGGAAAAATGTAGTGGGTTTCCTCACTAAGAATATATATCAAAATTACCAAATGTTTGTCATCCAGTAGCTGATGATTGATAAATTAATGTGCTCTAGTGGTGTCGTTAAACAAAACAAACTTTAACTTTATCCTCAACCACAGCTGAAAGGTGAATTAATTTATAGCTTTTACTGGCATCTTCCGACACCTATCATGAAAAATAAACAATTCTCAGAAGTTGACATCGACCTACAAAACGTAGCCAGATAAAGACACTTAATATCTGTATTAAGACAAAGTGTGTTGTGTTTTAACATGATTACTCTGTTTTCTCTTTCAGCTTTTCTACGTGTTGTTTGATATTGTGATACAAGAACTGTTTCCAGAACTCCGTGAAACTGGATCACCCAGTCCATCTTGATAAACCGGATCATCCAGGCTGTTTTCATAAACTGGATCACCAAGTCCATCTTGATAAACCGGATCATCCAGGCTGTTTTCATAAACTGGATCACCAAGTCCATCTTGATAAACCGGATCATCCAGGCTGTCTTCATAAACTGGATCACAAAGTCCATCTTGATAAACCGGATCATCCAGGCTGTTTTCATAAACTGGATCACCAAGTCCATCTTGATAAACCAGATCATCCAGGCTGTTTTCATAAACTGGATCACAGTCCATCTTGATAAACCAGATCATCCAGGCTTTTTCATAAACTGGATCACTCAATCCATCGTGATAAACCGGATCACCCAGTCCATCTTGATGAACCGGATCATCCAGGCTGTTTCCATAAACTGGATCACCCAGTCCATCTTGATAAACTGGATCATCCAGGCTGTTTTCATAAACTGGATCAGCCAGTCTGTATTGATAAACTGGATCAGCCAGTCCGTATTGATAAACTGGATCACCCAGTCCATTTTCATAAACTGGATCATCCAGGCTGTTTTCATAAACTAGATCACCCAGTCTGTTTTCATAAAGTGGATCACAAAGTCCATCTTGATAAATTGGCTCAGCCAGTCCATCTTGATACACCATATCATCCAATCTGTATTGATAAACCGGATCAGCCGGTCTGTTTTAAGAAAGAGATACACTGGATCGACCAGTCTGTATTGATAACACTTGTGATATAGAATTGTTACGCCTTGGTCATCAGGTCCCTTACACAAAGTGTTCATTGTGTTCATTCATTGTAAACGATGTTTTAACTGTTCCATAATTTGACATTAACTGTTTTCATTTGAATGTTATGGTACAGAAATACATGATTGTACAATTTGATTTTTTCTTAGATCCTCCTCCTTTTTTCTTTTACATTTCCATTCATCTTTTTGGTATTCATCATTTTCCTCTTATTTCGACGTCATTATTCCACTATTCAACTTCTGTCCTCACATGTCAGTCTCTGCCTACACAACTGTTGCTTGTCGCCTGTAACATGTTATTTTGTTACAAGGCACTAACGGTCATTTGTTATGCTCCTCTTCTATCAACAATCATTAGTTAGTGCCATAGGATAGGCATGTTTTATTAACAGTAGAGGACTGGGAAGCCAGGTGTTTGTAGTGAATCACACAAGAGACCGGTTGAGTGGAGGGAGTTCACAGGATGGAACAGCTGATGTTGGTGATGGACGGAATAGTTAACCGTTAACTTCTTACCTCTGCAGAATAGACACAGAACTACTTATAAAGCTGCGGTCTCACCTCACTATATTATAACATCATTTGTCAATGCAAAGTAAAAACACAACTACAGTTTTTCTAAACACCCATGTCATAAAATCATTTGGTAATGTAAAATACCAACAGCTATTGTTTTAATAAACTCACAGTCTTGTCTGTCACTGGCCCCGGTGGGACTGCCGGTGCTCCCTTGCACCTGCCAGTGCAGGCAGTCCCCTCTCCAACCCACCCCAACTTTCCTGTCCTGAACGGAGGAGCCGGCCGAGGCTGGCACCTGTGCCTAGGACAGGCGTTTGCTACAACAATCGATGTGCTCTAGTGGTGTTGTTAAACACAACTTACCAGCTGCATGTAGTCATAAAGCTACAATCTTGTTGACGTATTATAACAACATTTATTAATGAAATATAACTAGTTTAACAGCCCTTATGTAATTGATATGGTGTAATACAATAGTGCTCTACTTCTTGTGTTAAAATAAACAATACGGTATATATTTTTGTTCGATATGTATTGGCAACTATGGCCCAGAGTATCGAAGATTGACACAACTATGGCCAAGAGTATCGAAGATTGACGCGACTATGGCCAAGAGTATCGAAGATTGACGCGACTATGGCCCAGAGTATCGAAGATTGATGCGACTATGGCCAAGAGTATCGAAGATTGACGCGACTATGGCCAAGAGTATCGAAGATTGGCGCGACTATGGCCAAGAGCATCGAAGATTGACGCGACTATGGCCAAGAGTATCGAAGATTGACGCGACTATGGCCAAGAGTATCGAAGATTGACGCGACTAAAACACGATAAAATCACAAGAGAAATTAGAATTTTTTCCTAGTAAACAAGGATGATAATAAAAATTAATATAACCAGAAATATACACCACACAAAGTGTCGCTCTTCATGCACAATACACTTGCTTTTCCATTCCACTCTGATTTCACTTTTATACAGTTTGCTTCTATAGTCCGTCCCGTCCTCCTACAAAAATGTTTTTTATTAATAATTTCAGTTTGGTTTGACATAATGAGAAAAGTAAAAAATTTGGAAAAAAAATAAAAAACCTTGTGGTAAATTCCATTGCATAAAAAAAAGACATTCTTCATGGGACGGACTATAGTTAGATGTAGAACACACAGTATCACCTGGTTGCTAATAAACATCTTTTGTTACGTAATTATTACCTAGTAATGTGATGCAATTTGTTATTGTATGTTATTTTATTCATTGTTTGGTTGTTTTATTTATTTTACATTGTTACTTGTTATTTATTAATTTATTCATGTTAAGCTGGTTGTACATGTTGACCAATACACAGTTAATTGTGTACATCATTGTCCTGTGCAGGGGACAATATTTCAAATTCTTAGGTATCCAGAAATTAGTTCACGTGAGATTTACTTTAGTAAACGATTATTCGGTTACGTGAATATAGTTCTTGTAACCGATGAGTTAGGCCCAGTGGCATAACATGTGCGGGGCTACCGGGGCGATTGCCCTGGGTGTAAAATTCTGAACTGGTGGAAGGGACTCTGGGTGTGCTAACAGTCCACTGGTTAGGGGGCGCAATACTTGCCTTGCCTCAGGCGCTGCCAACGCACGCTACACCACTGTTTAGGCCTACCTAATCCTAAGGCACTTGAACAACGGTTCTGTGCTACATTGGTCGTTCAAATGTATTTAAAAACATAAACTGATTTTAACTTTGATTACTGATATATGGTACTTTTAATTTTAGAATGTAATTGTTCACCACGTAACCGATTGGCGGTTCTCGTGATTTTAAAGTTGCGTAACCAACACGCGAACAGAACAACGATTCTCGTGAAATATTGTGCCCTGCCTGTGTAAAGTGTTTTATTTCATCCTCTTCAAATGCTGTTATATGTGTTGTGTTTTGTTATTTCAGTAAGTTCATATTTATAAATATGTGTATGTACTTAAGTTCTGTAGTAACTACCAGACTATGAAATGTGTTGGTACATAAATGTATGTGTACATACCACTGTATTATTTATTACCGGGTACATATTTTATGTATTGATGTTTATATACTGATGTTACTTAATGTAAATAAATGTATATTACATTACCTTGATATCTGTTTTAATAATACTGGGTAATTAATGTTACTTTGGTCATATTTATAACGCCAAATTGCCAAATGTGGATTAAAGCTACATTTGGCGAATATATTTCATTAGTTGCAGTAATTCACCAAAAAGCTGATTGTATGTCGGTTGTGATATGTATTGCCATTTTTGTTATCAGGCTAAATGAAACTTTAACTTTGTTACATATTTTCTGATCAAATTTACCAATTAGTTACAAATGCCATATTTCACTAATCTGTAATGAATAACTAAATAGTACAGGGCTCGTGAAATATGTTTCACAAATCTACACCACCTCATGCATTCTCCATTACTTATTGCACACTTCTGTCAATGGGGACAACAACCTAATTGTGGAACAAGCATAAATAGCTAGGGAATGTTGAAATTGTAATGTGTTTGCATGGTGTGTAAACAGAGCTGCATTCACTACTACTAAATTTCATCATAGAATTCACAAATTCTGGCAAGTTGACTGTCGGTGGCTAGATAGGACCGTCGGTGGCTAGATAGGACCGTCGGTGGCTAGATAGGACCGTCGGTGGCGAGATAGGACCGTCGGTGGCTAGATAGGACCATCGGTGGCTAGATAGGACTGTCGGAGACATGAGTTGTGCAAGAACCACAAACTTTTCGGTCACATCTTCCTGACATGTTACAAAGTGTTCATCTCAAATCAACACACCCAGTTCTATCAGTTGGCCTCTTTAAGATTCTCCAATTAATTAATATTTGTTTGTTTCTACCAGTAAATTAAATTATTTCATTGTAATTTTTTATTGGGGGAAGCCGCCATTGTGCAACTTTGATACAGCACTTTTAAAGGGACTCTCCCAAGTTTGTTGCCATTGTCAAGATGTTGCCAACTAACAGAGATGTTTTAATGACTAAAATTACATAGTTTATACTTTATTTCTGCATAAAATATCAGTGGCTCTATAGTAAATGTGTTTCTGATTGTTCTAAGTTTTGTACTAGTTCGAACTTTATTTCTAATATATATTTTTTTTTCGTACTAAATTACTAAATTATTGGGAGACAAAATCTAGTTTGGGCTACTTAAAAACATTAGGATGACAAGAAACGCATTGCATATACACAAGGCCTCGGTGGCGTAGTGGTTAGGCCATCGGTCTACAGGCTGGTAGGTACTGGGTTCGGATCCCAGTCGAGGCATGGGATTTTTAATCCAGATACCGACTCCAAACCCTGAGTGAGTGCTCCGCAAGGCTCAATGGGTAGGTGTAAACCACTTGCACTGACCAGTGATCCATAACTGGTTCAACAAAGGCCATGGTTTGTGCTATCCTGCCTGTGGGAAGCGCAAATAAAAGATCCCTTGCTGCTAATCGGAAAGAGTAGCCCATGTAGTGGTGACAGCGGGTTTCCTCTTAACCATATGTCTGACGCCATATAACCGTAATTATAGTTGTTAAAAGATTTTATAATATAAATAAACATCTTAAAATGGCAGTGAACTCGGGACAGTCTGTTAGAAGCCTACATCATCACAAACCACGTGAGAAAATAGACCGGTGCCATACACATGGATTAGTGATCAGTGAGAAAATGGAGAGTTGCCATACACATGGCCCTACACATGGATTAGTGATCAGTGAGAAAATAGATAGGTGCCCTACACATGGATTAGTGATCAGTGAGAAAATAGACAGGTGCCATACACGTGGCCCTACACATGGATTAGTGATCAATGAGAAAATAGACCGGTGCCCTACACATGGATTAGTGATCAGTGAGAAAATAGACAGGTGCCATACACGTGGATTAGTGATTAGTGAGAAAATAGACAGGTGCCATACATGTGGATTAGTGATCAGTGAGAAAATGGAGTTGCCATACACATGGATTAGTGATCAGTGAGAAAATAGACAGGTGCCCTACACATGGATTAGTGATCAGTGAGAAAATACAGGTGCCATACACATGGATTAGTGATCAGTGAGACAATAGGTGCCCTACACGTGGATTAGTGATCCGTGAGACAATAGACAGGTGCCCTACATGTGGATTAGTGATCAGTGAGACAATAGACAGGTGCCATACATGTGGGTTAGTGATCAGTGAGAAAATAGACTGGTGCCATACACATGGATTAGTGATCAGTGAGAAAATGGAGTTGCCCTATGTGTGGATTAGTGATCAGTGAGAAAAAAGACCAGTGCCATACACATGGATTAGTGATCAGTGAGAAAATGGAGAGTTGCCATACACGTGGATTAGTGATCAGTGAGAAAATAGACAGGTGCCCTACACGTAGATTAGTGATCAATGAGAAAATAGACAGTTGCCCTACATGTGGATTAGTGATCAGTGAGAAAATAGACACGCGCCCTACATGTGGATTAGTGATCAGTGAGAAAATAGACAGGTGACCTACACGTGGATTAGTGATCAGTGAGAAAATAGACAGGTGCCCTACATGTGGATTAGTGATCAATGAGAAAATAGACAGTTGCCCTACATGTGGATTAGTGATCAGTGAGAAAATAGACATGTGCCCTACACGTGGATTAGTGATCAGTGAAAAAATAGACAGGTGACCTACACGTGGATTAGTGATCAGCGAGAAAATAGACAGGTGCCCTACACATGGATTGGTGATCATTGAGAAAATAGAGTTGCCCTACAATTGGATTAGTGATCAGCGAGAAAATAGACAGGTGCCCTACACGTGGATTAGTGATCAGTGAGACAAACTGGCCATCACAAAGAAAGTTTAACTACACCCCAGAACATGTTTTAATGAGAAGCTCTTGGGTGTCTAGCATATAATCAAAGGTATTCAACAATTACACTTGATGTATCCACTTTAAAACTTAGGAATATTTATCTCTACAAAATCTAGGGTGGGACGTAGCCCAGTGGTAAAGCGCTCGCTTGATGCGTGGTCGGTTTGGGATCGATCCCTGTCAGTGGGCCCATTGGGCTATTTCATGCTCCAGCCAGTGCACCACGACTGGTACATCAAAGGCCGTGGTATGTACTATCCTGTCTGTTGGATGGTGCATATAAAAGATCCCTTGCTGCTAATCGAAAAGAGTAGCCCATGAAGTGGCGACAGCGGGTATCCTCCCTCAATATCTGTGTGGTCCTTATATCCGACGCCATATAACTAAATAAAATGTGTTGAGTGTGTTGTTAAATAAAACATTTCCTTCCTTCAATGAGACAAACTGGCCATCACATAGAAAGTTTAACCACACCCCAGAACATGGTTTAATGAGAAGCTCTTGGGTGTCTAACTTATAATCAAAGGTATTCAACAATTACACTTGATGTATCCACTTTAAAACACTGACTTGGGAATATTTATCTCTACAAATCCTGGACAGCCCACATAGCTGAGGTGGTTCTAGGGCATTTCTCCCCCCCCCCCCCCCCCGGGCATTTCACCCCCCCCCCCCGGGCATTTCACCCCTGGTCATTTCCCCCCTGGTACATACCCCCCCTGGTACATATCCCCCCTGGTAAATTCTCAGTTTTAACAGACACTAAAATAGTTCCCCTCCACCCCTTCAATACTTAAATTGACTGTTTTAACAGACACTAAAATGGTTCCCTTGCAGTAGTAGAGTTACTTTCTAATCCTCTAATCCTTTCTAATCCTCTTGATTTAATTGCCAGTGAAGAAGCCCTCATAGCTACCTATTCCTTTTTTTCTTAGATCAACAGATTGTATTATCTACTAAAAGAACAATGTTTGAAGTAGTGATATGTTACTTGCTAATCCTCTTAATCCAATTAGCAAGTAAGGAACTACAGTAAAGAAACAATCAAGATGTTAGTTGTTAAATCAACCTAGGTAATTAGTGTGACTGTAGCTGTCCAGTACCCTGAATAACAAAGTACAAACATTAAAAATATCATTTACTGCAGACCATGGATAACTTGAAATCCACCAAGGGTAAAACTAAAATAGTCCATGAAGGATACATTTATGTAAAACACATTGGAAACTCCTCAACAAGTGATCAGTCAACATATGACTACTGTTTCTGAAGGTAAATATATATACAATTTATATATATATATCAGAATATTGTAGATAAATAATGTACTTATTATCGTTATGATTTAAGAACCCACTGTGACATATATGTCACAACTATTTTGTGGAACATTATTATTATTATTATTTATTTTCTATTGCTGTTTTACTACCTTGCTGTTCCAACGAGACATATATGCTACAAATCATATAGAGGAGGAGGAAATATATTATAATTAATGTAATTGCAGTTGCTGCCACTCAACTGCCGCCAGTCAGGACAATTCGAAGAGCCATCCGCAGAACTACAAGCCAGTCATCCTATAGCAGTACCACAACATGTGAATGATCTTGTTATTCTGGAACAGTATCAGAAAACAAATGATGGACATCAGTTTCTCCTACATGACAGTGACCCAGGTGAAGAACCACGTATGCTAATATATGCCACTCAACGTAATTTACAAATCCTATCCACAGCCAGTCATTGGTTAATGGATGGAACTTTTAAAATCATGCCAGAACTTTTCTTCCAGTTATATACCATCCATGCACTCTGTGGATCACAGTCTATTCCTTGTGTCTACGGACTTCTACCCAACAAAAGTCAAGTAACGTATATGTCATTTCTTCAGAAAATCAAAGAAGCAGATGCAACTCTTAATCCAGATACCGTAACAACAGATTATGAAGTGGCAACAATCAATGCGCTGCAAGAAGTTTTTCCCCCTGACACCCATGTACATGGCTGTTTGTACCATTTATCCCAGTGTGTGTACCGCAGAGTTCAGGCAAATGGACTACAAGAAAGTTACACAACAGATAATGAGCTGTCTTTACAGATTAGGATGATTCCTGCATTGGCATTTGTGCCAGTTGCCGATGTACCTGCCACATTTGAACTTATACAAGAAGATCTCCCAGAGGAACTGCAGCCAATTCTTGATTACTTTGAAGATACATTTATTGGTTGAGCTAGACGCCGTGGTAGGAGAGAACCAAGATTTCAACATTCCATGTGGAACTGCCATGACAGAGTTGGTGATGGATTGCCACGCACTAACAACCACTGCGAGGGGTGGCACCGCAGGATGTCAGCAATTGTTGGAGCATATCACCCAAACATCTGGGTGTTCCTTGATGTTTTAAAGAAGGAACAGTCCCAGACAGAAGTAGCCATGACACAGGCACTGGCCGGCAAAGATGGACCACCACAACGCCGCCAGTACAGGGATGTCACCAAACGACTAGAGAATCTCGTCAATGATTATGACAACAGACGTGTGTTGCTTTTCTTACGTGGAATTGCCCACAATCTGCAGATGTAATCCCACTGTTCAGTTAAATAAAATACAATTTTGATCACTAATAGTATTAGTAATTCTTTATAATAGGGGGGAAATGACTGGTGGGGAAATGACCTAGGGGGGAAAATACCTGGGGGGGGGAATGACCGGGGGATGTACCGGGGGGGGGGGGGATGACCGGGGGGGAAATGCCCTGGTATGAGCTGAGGTGTGTGCCTAAAACAGAACAGGACTGAACCTTGATTGGATATAAGGACCTATTTTATTTCATTTCATTTCAACTTATTTTCATGCTTATATCCAATGTACACATCTCAGCTGTCTGTCCAGGACAGTGGGTTAATTGTTAGTGGTTAGTGAGAAACAAGAGGGTGTAGTGGTTTTACACCTACCCATTGAGTCGTTAAAACCTGCTCTGGGTGGGAGACAGTGGGTTAATTGTTAGTGGTTAGTGAGAAACAAGAGGGTGTAGTGGTTTTACACTTACCCATTGAGTTGTTAAAACCTGCTCTGGGTGGGAGACAGTGGGTTAATTGTTAGTGGTTAGTGAGAAACAAGAGGGTGTAGTGGTTTTACACTTACCCATTGAGTTGTTAAAACCTGCTCTGGGTGGGAGACAGTGGGTTAATTGTTAGTGGTTAGTGAGAAACAAGAGGGTGTAGTGGTTTTACACCTACCCATTGAGTCGTTAAAACCTGCTCTGGGTGGGAGCAGGTACCAGGCTGTGAACCCAGTACCTACCAACCTTATATCCAATGTACACATCTCAGCTGTCTGTCCAGGACAGTGGGTTAATTGTTAGTGGTTAGTGAGAAACAAGAGGGTGTAGTGGTTTTACACCTACCCATTGAGTCGTTAAAACCTGCTCTGGGTGGGAGCAGGTACCAGGCTGCGAACCCAGTACCTACCAACCTTATGTCTGATGGCTTAACCATGGCACCACCGAGGCTGGATAGCACCTATTAAAATCACAGGTGTAGATCCAGGGTAGTGTACTGGGCATATGTACCCCTCAATCCCGTGTTCAATATATGTGTACCATATATAACATCATTATTTCTTTCAAGTGTAATATATTGGTTGGCAGAGTGTTTCTGGGGGAAGGTTACCTTAACATTAGACATGTTAGTGAACTTCCAATAATGTGGGGCGGGATGTAGCCCTGTGGTAAAGCGCTCGCTTGATGCGCGGTTTGTTTGGGATCGATCCCCGTCGGCGGACCCATTTGACTATTTCTCATTCCAGCCAGTGCACCACGACTGGTATATCAAAGGCCATGGTATGTGCTATCCTGTCTGTGGGATGGTGCATATAAAAGATCCCTTGCTGCATTAGGAAAAATGTAGTGGGTTTCCTCCGACTACTTGTCAGAATTACCAAATGTTTGACATCCAATAGCCAATGATTGATTAATCAATGTGCTCCAGTGGCATCGTTAAATAAAACAAACTTTACTTTATTAAAGAATATTTTAATATCAACATCTAACATTGCAAATGGTGTTAACACTATCTGGGTTGCTATGTTGGTTTAAAATAAGAATGATTTATTCACAAATTTTAATAAAAGTACATTTGTAAATCAAAATATATTGTTTAATCAAATAATCAGATGGTTATAAAAAAGAAAAACAAGAAAAAAAGAAAGTTAAATACGAATAATAGAAACCTAAATATTCGGTCTATAGGGAAGGAGGAAGAGGAACATTAAGATTACGTAAATCTCAAGAATGGTCAAGGTCATTAGCCTGATGATTAGGTTAGGATCAGATTACAATAATGTAAAGTCATATCGCGATGTCTGTAGCGAATGTACATCCCTTTTTTAAAATCATTATATGAATAAAAGTTAACTACCAATTAAATGAATTTTTAATCTTATTTTTGAGAATGAAATATTAAACTTTTTTTTATTAAAAATAAATGAATGGGCGCAGTCCCAGTTACCGAGTTAAACAGTTGCAGCTGTCAAAACACGTGGAATGGAGCCCCGCCTACTAAAGTTCGAGTCGAGCGCCCTCTGTCGACAATAAAACGAAGATACGGTCGACATGTGTTACGAAGTAGAAACAAAACAAAGAAACGATTACTTTGTCTAATCACTCGTCGGTGTCATGTGTTCACGTTTTAATTGAGGTAAGACGTTCTGACTATTTTTATCGTTACGCTAATGTATTTTGATCAATTTTAGAAATCGTAGCGCTCTATACAAAACTTGTTTCCATGTTATTCAATTTGTCAATACAGTCAAAGGCACCGAATGTAACCTGCTTTTGACATATAACTTCCGGATTGACACAGAACAAATATGGTTCCTGTAATGATCGTGCACGCGCTAGTGACTTTACTCTCCATGCGTTTCAGTGAACTCGTATGTTTATTCTGACACAAATAAAGCGCCAGTTTAGAGAGTAGCTGGTCCGTAAAGCCTACTAAAGGGCCCGGGTTATGTGGCCTACTCTTAGTCCCTCCACGACCCACCCCACCAAGTACCCCCTGCCCCAGTTGTCGCTGTGACAGTTTCCAGAACGTGATGGTTATACATTTAATTTAATTAATTTTTACTACCCTGATAGGAATAGCAGCCCCTATGAAAAATATATTGTTAGATTTTTTTTTTTTTTATTAAATGGAGGGAGAAGGGATGTTTGTCTTTGTGTGGCTTGAAATAATTCAATTTAATTGACTTCCTAGTATCTGGAAAACAATAGTATTGTGTTAGTTTTTGGCTATTTTAAAGGTAGCCCAAGTTTTCTGCGCTAAACGGACGTTTGGGCGGTTGTGATAACTCTCAGGCAAAGGTAAAAAAAATTTTTTAACAACACCACTAGAGCATATTGATTTATAATTTTCGGCTATTGGGTGTCAAACATTTGATAAATTTGGCATATAGCCTTAGAGAAGAAACTCTGCAATTTTCCATTAGTAACAAGGAATCTTGTATGCACCATCCTATAGAAAGCATAGCACATACCATGGCCTTTAATATATTAGTTGTGGTACACTAGAACGAGAAATAACTTATAAATTATAGCAAAGACAAAATTACTGCCCACCGTAATATCCTATGTTTGATGCTAAATACCATTACATTGATAATTTTTGAGTTTGCCAAGAACAAATAGTTAACATATTAACCACTAATACACTCACTACAGGAAGAAACCCGACAGCACCCCTTTCAATAATGTTCCAGTCCAATACATAGGTGCTGACGAGTTTCATCCTCTAGTGTGTGTATTAGTAATTAATATGTGAAATATTTGTGAAATCAACTAACTCGAAAATTATCAATGCAACAGTATTTCAATGAATGAATGTATAATGATACCTCAGCACGAAAAATACATTGGGTGTCAAACTATGGTAATGCAAACAAATAAAGTGATGATCAACATCAATATAAAAATTCAAGATTTAAATAAAAACAGTGTAAAGAACTGTGCAAAAATACAAATATCATAGATAGATACTGACTTTTACTCAAAATTTCAATTGTATCTCGAAAACAAGGGAATTTGTGCTGTATTGGCCATTCTCAAAGAGAATGTTACACCCCTGCACCACAGTGAGGTTACAGCACGCGCAGGGGCAACAGTATTTAACATCAAATATAGGATTGTTGTATTAGAGTGGGAATCGTTTCCTATATATTTTTCTGCTTTCGTGTTAATAACATCTTTCTAATTGTAGTGTCATGATCAAATTATCATGATATATATAGAGGTTTTTACAGGGGTCAAATTTTAATTTTGGAGCATGGGTGTAGGAAGGTGCAAAAAAAGTGTGGGGGCACACACAAGCCTGAATGAATTGAATGCTGGAACGTTCGGAAGTATTGCTTATATTATATATAAAAACTATCGCTGCTGCTAAATGTGCAGGTGCACATATCCCCACCCCACCCCCCACTCCCCCACCCCGATTCCTACTCCAGTGTGGGAGCACATGCATGCATAGCAAATGTTGCCTTCAATTTAATAATTAAAACATTTCCTTCCTAACAGATGCATGAAGGCAGGATACTTCTATCAAGTTTTATCGGACAAACAATTATTATATTCCTTGGTGTTTTGGGTCCTAGCCTGTGCAAAGTTGGATTCGGATGCCTTTTGTCATTTTGCCAATGATAATTTTCCTATATGTTACATAGATGCAGGAGAAGATCACAGTAGTGTAGTAGTGCTGGTCAGTGGGTAGAGTACTGGACTCTCGTACTGAGAGTCTGTGGTTCAAATCCCCTCAGTAGAGGTTGATTTTTATCTGTTACATTTGGAGCCATTGTAGGGACTGGGTGTGTTCTTAACACAAAAATACAATTATTATGCAGTTAGGACCCAGGGCGTAGGCTAGAGGGGTTTGGGGGGTCCGCTTTCAGAACTAAAACACACCGGTTTATACATATGGAGTTTCTGGTGGTGCAAAAACAAAATAGAAAAATGTCCACTTGGTTTATATTCGACCCCCCCCCCCCCCCCCCCCCCCCCAGGTCCAGATCACACTACGCCCCTGGGACCCGTAACAGTTCAACTGCCTGTGGCCCACTGCTCTGTGATGTAGCTTCATGTGAGTAGGGAGTATGTAGCAGTGTTGGTATTAAGTGCTCCTACTGGCAGTAGTTAGTGGGAATTTCCCTATTAGCTCAGTTGATAGAGCGCTGGACTCTTGTACTGAGAGTCTGTGGTTCCAATCCCCTCAGTAGAGATTAATTTTTATCTGTTATAGTAGCAAATCAGGTAGAGCATATACAGCATTTTTTATTTATTTTTGCCTTTGACAATAGCAAGTAAGGGAGTTAACCATGGCATTTGCTGTGGTAAAATTTTAACTGTGGTTTCAATATTGTCCGTATCATATATTAGGAATAAATTTTGTATTATGCAAGCCTTTGGTAATTAATGGATATTATTATCCACATAGTTCAAGATATTCAGGGAAATATAACCAGTTATGTCATAATGATTTCATGTGCATAACAAAAGATGTCATTTTGGGAAACAACGTCATAACAATAAAGCTTCTCCAGTCTTAGATCTATGTAAACGCCCTGCAAAATGACGTAATTTTGGAAAATGACATCATTTCGCCGTCTCTTATTAGTTACGTTTGAAAAGCTTTGATATGGTACTAGCTTGTTATTCATAAAAATAATATTTTGGACAATGTGGATAATAAAGAAATTATTACACTCGCATGTAAATCGTACTGAATTTACAAAACTAGTGCCAGGTTTCACATATTATCCTCCAGGGTTCATACAGGTCATGGAAATCCTGGAAAGTCCTGGAATTTGTAATATCATTTTTCAGTCCTGGAAAGTCCTGGAATTTTGATATTGGTCATGGAAAATGAAAATCTTATCTAAATCTTTTTTTTTTTTGCTACTTAAAATTTAAAAGTAATGCAATAAAAATATTTTTGCTAATCCCCCTCAAAACATTAAGAGAACAGGGCCCAATTTGACAAAACATTGTACGCCTTGTTTTGCACGTAAACGTAAATCTACGACTAAATCACAATTCTTATTACTATTATAGTTCAACACACATAGTTAGCAGAAGACATATTTCATTTTCTTTTGTCTTTAAAATACTCCAGCTTCCGTAATGATGTAATTTGTGCGTGAAATTGATGCCAAACACGTGTAAATGGATGACATGTATAACTGCTAGTAGCAGACGTAAACTTACGATGTTTAGTGAAATGGGCCCCTGCTTTTTACAATTTGTCAAAGTACTTGAAATGCAGTGTTTAATTTCAAAAGATTTCACACCTATAACCACCTATAGTTGGGGCACTTATGATCTGTTTTTATAATATACCCTCTGATTATTTTATTGTAGAAAGCTTGAAAACAATATGGCTCTAACCATAGCTCACATTTTTGTAGGGGGGTATATATCTAAGGCTGGTTTTTGCCTAGTGTAGGATGCACATTAAGTCAATACTTTTCTTAATGTGCAGGGCAAGTTGCTTCCCTCTATTTTACAAATTTAAAATGGCGGGGAAAATTTTGAAGGTTGTCATTGGAAGATTTATTTTGTAAATAATGACGCAAATACTTTAATCGGGATTTAGTGAGTACGGTAGGTTATACATTTTTGGTGTGTGTGTCAATTTTTTTCACTATTTCGGTTGAGAAACAGTTGAAACATGGTGGCACAAGTTTTGAACACCAGCTATATATAGAGTAATGTAACCATTTTCGGACTGAAAGAACCACACTTTCTGTGTCTGTTCGGACTAGTTTTTGCCTGAATTAAACGAAAATGCCCGAATGTGGATAACAGCATTTATTCATATTAGTAATACTACCAAACAGGTAACTAAATAACTGACCAATTTCTATTAAATAGTAATAATAACAATATGGGACCAGTTCACATTTTTTGGATAATAAAAATGTGCACCAGTTGATTGATGAAGACAAATATGGTAAATCATATTATTACATTATACGGTTTAACATATCTTGGTTCATACTGAAGTGTTATGTCACACTAGAATGTCATGTAGGACATAGCACTTTTAACGGCATTGATGACGTCATTGATTGGCGCACTACCACCTGACCGGAACATCAGCCAAACAAGATCGGTGGATATAAATTAAAAATCGATTATGGGATATTATTTAACTTTCTACCATTTCATATCATGGTTATGTCCCGCGTGAATTTTTTTTTTTATATTACCGGTACTCACTAAAGCTCATACAGGTGAAAATTATTTCACTCAGGACATAAACATGATACAAAATGGAAGATGTTTTTAATATC
>NC_054706.1:6710807-6718307 GCF_016097555.1 Gigantopelta aegis
AAAACATTTAAGTTAGAATCAGTACTAGCCAAAGTTGCTAAAGTGACGGTAAAGAGACAATTTACAAATAGTTATACACATATTGTAAGTATTACAATACAGGCTAAATACAGTTATAACACATATGTAAGTATTACAATCCAGGCTTAACACAGTCTATACAACATATGGGTAAAAGTATCGACACACAGGCTTAATACAGTTATACACATATGGTAAGTATTACACACAGGCTTAACACAGCTATACACATATGCGTAAGTGATTATCACAACTAGGCTTACACAGCTATACACATATGGTAAGTATTACACACAGGCTTAACACAGCTATACACATATGGTAAGTATTACACACAGGCTTAACACAGCTATACACATATGGTAAGTATTACACACAGGCTTAACACAGCTATACACATATGGTAAGTATTACACACAGGCTTAACACAGCTATACACATATGGTAAGTATTACACACAGGCTTAACACAGCTATACACACATGGTAAGTATTACATACAGGCTTAACACAGTTAGCAGGGATAGCTCTGGCACTCGCCAAATTCAACAATTGCAAATTTTGAAAATATTTGGCGAATTTTATTTTAATTTGGCGAAATAATTTTATGTAATAATTGACATTTTAAAGGAAAAAACTACATTTTTGCAATTTTTAAAGTTTTATAGATAATTTGGTTAAATTGTTTGCTCACCCAGAGCCTGCCCTGCAGTTAGTTTTCTCTTTAAAAAAAATAACAACATACATTTAAGCAAGGATTGTACAAAAATATCCTTGAAAGAGTCGTGGAATTTGGTTAGTGATAAAGTGTATGAACCCTGTCCTCATTATCACTTGGGTAATACAAAAATCGTGATACTCATTTCGTAAAATTAGTATGACATATTGGCTCGTATAATAATCTCTATTGAACAGTCAACAGTAAATACATTTACAGATTATTTCAGTACATTGTTTTGTCATTTCCAAGCTGTGTTTCAACTTTCACGTTTATTTTACAAACATGTCTTGCCATCAGTGTTGGCCACTTGACTTGACTTAACACAGGTGCCTGATGCAACAACATTTACAGTGATATGGAATCAGGCTTTCTGTCAGAGGGTACGAAGGGTAAAATTACATACCCTCAAATTAATGGATACAGTTTTATTTCATTATTTTTAGAACCATTAAGAGAACAGGGCCCAATTTGACAAAACATTGTACGCCTTGTTTTGCACGTAAACGTAAATCTACGACTAAATCACAATTCTTATTACTATTATAGTTCAACACACATAGTTAGCAGAAGACATATTTCATTTTCTTTTGTCTTTAAAATACTCCAGCTTCCGTAATGATGTAATTTGTGCGTGAAATTGATGCCAAACACGTGTAAATGGATGACATGTATAACTGCTAGTAGCAGACGTAAACTTACGATGTTTAGTGAAATGGGCCCCTGCTTTTTACAATTTGTCAAAGTACTTGAAATGCAGTGTTTAATTTCAAAAGATTTCACACCTATAACCACCTATAGTTGGGGCACTTATGATCTGTTTTTATAATATACCCTCTGATTATTTTATTGTAGAAAGCTTGAAAACAATATGGCTCTAACCATAGCTCACATTTTTGTAGGGGGGTATATATCTAAGGCTGGTTTTTGCCTAGTGTAGGATGCACATTAAGTCAATACTTTTCTTAATGTGCAGGGCAAGTTGCTTCCCTCTATTTTACAAATTTAAAATGGCGGGGAAAATTTTGAAGGTTGTCATTGGAAGATTTATTTTGTAAATAATGACGCAAATACTTTAATCGGGATTTAGTGAGTACGGTAGGTTATACATTTTTGGTGTGTGTGTCAATTTTTTTCACTATTTCGGTTGAGAAACAGTTGAAACATGGTGGCACAAGTTTTGAACACCAGCTATATATAGAGTAATGTAACCATTTTCGGACTGAAAGAACCACACTTTCTGTGTCTGTTCGGACTAGTTTTTGCCTGAATTAAACGAAAATGCCCGAATGTGGATAACAGCATTTATTCATATTAGTAATACTACCAAACAGGTAACTAAATAACTGACCAATTTCTATTAAATAGTAATAATAACAATATGGGACCAGTTCACATTTTTTGGATAATAAAAATGTGCACCAGTTGATTGATGAAGACAAATATGGTAAATCATATTATTACATTATACGGTTTAACATATCTTGGTTCATACTGAAGTGTTATGTCACACTAGAATGTCATGTAGGACATAGCACTTTAACGGCATTGATGACGTCATTGATTGGCGCACTACAACCTGACCGGAACATCAGCCAAACAAGATCGGTGATATAAATTAAAATCGATTATGGGATATTAATTTAAACTTTCTACCATTTCATATCATGTTTATGTCCCGCGTGAATTTTTTTTTTTTAATATTACCGGTACTCACTAAAGCTCATACAGGTGAAAATTATTTCACTCAGGACATAAACATGATACAAAATGGAAGATGTTTTTAATATCCTATAAATATTTTAGCAATCTTAAAATTTAGTGAAGTCTGTATATCAGACATTAAAAAATACATTTGATATATTTTAACATACAGACAACTTAAATTGAATCAACAGCATGAATATAACCATGCATTGTCTATTGTTTGTCTAAAAATATCATCATACATTTTGTATGACCTCCCTAAATACTGTAAGATTTTGTGCTCACTAACATTGCTTGATTTACAATCAACCAACAGTAAACAGAATTTGTTCCAATAATAGAAATGAACAGATGCTTTGGACCGAGAAAATGATAGAAATGGACCAGCAAACACATTTTAAAAACATAATTTTGGTCCCAAAGCTGGTAAAAATAGGTTTTAATTCCCCACTCCACATTTGCTTACATGTCAATAAATTTAATCCTTTCACCTGGTTAATTTACAAGGTTATTGAATTCTGAAAACTGAAAAATGTATTCTGAAAAATATCATTAGTCTTTTATGGATTTACACTACAATGTGAACTTGTACAATAAAATTCCATATTGAAAACAACACCGTGTGATAATTGTAATTTTATTAGATATACTACCGATTTTAATGAAAACCCATCATACAAAGTACCTCATTAAACTGGACGTGTTTTGTTTTTAAATATCAGTACAGTACAGAACAGAACCTCTCTAAACCAGATACCCATCAAACCAGACTTTTTACTTGGTCTTGAGGGTGTCCGGTTTAGAGGGTTTCACTGTATATGATAAATATGTTTATATACACACTTCCAATTCTTATAAATGTGCATGCAGCTGATAGAATGAAATATATATCAGCTTGTGTGACCTGCTGCTCGTGTTGATCCCACTGACAAACATTTAGAGGGTTTCACTGTATATGATAAATATGTTTGTATACACACTTCCAATTCTTATAAATGTGCATGTACCTGACAGAATGAAATATATATCAGCTTGTGTGACCTGCTGCTCGTGTTGATCCCACTGACAAACATTTAGCTATTAGTCTATTGGCCGCAATTCCCCATTGTTTCATTCCGTGTGTGAACAAAGCTAACAACTGAACACCTAGCTTTGGTTGGATGTGTTTGCCAGTTTTCACTGTTTGTTTTGTATGTTGTTACACTGACTGCATTGCAATGAAAAAAGCATATACATCATCTGTAAAGAAGAGCAAATTTATAGAAGCAAATGTCATTGTTGAATTGTGTGCTGTCCTGGCAACATCATATTGATTTTATGCTGTTTATCATCATTTCAAATTGGCCACTGTAGTACATGTGTAGTTTGAGGAGGGTGGGTGGGTAAGGGGATATACAGTTTATTTTCAAATCTTTGGTGCTTATATCATATTATGTTTCAAACACACATCTCAGCTATCAGGATCAATCCCCGTCGGTGGGCCTATTTGCTATTTCTCATTCCTGCCAGTGCACCACGATTGGTATATCAAAGGTTATGGTATGTGCTATCCTGTCTGTGGGATGGTGTGTATATAAAAGTTCACTTGCTACTAATTGGAAAACTATAGTGGGTTTCTTTCTTCTCGTTCTAATGCACCGCGACAAATATATCAAAGGCCGTGGTATGTGCTATGCTTTCTATAAAATGGTGCATACAAGATTTGTTATTAAATTAATGGAAAATTGCAGAGGGTTTCTTCTCTAAGACTATATGTCAAATTTATCAAATGTTTGACACCCAACAGCTGACAATTAATAAATAAATGCCCTCTAGTGGTGTCATTAAGCAAAATAAACTTTAACTCACCTATCAGACCTTCATGTGCATTTCAATTTATTTTCGTGCTTATATCCACATGCACAAAACGGGATTTAGCTCAGTCGGTTGAGGTGTTTGCGTGGATCCATTCAACTGATTGGCTTTTTCTCGTTCCAACCAGTGCACCACAACTGGTCAAAGGCCATGGTATGTGCTTTCTGATCCCTTGCTGCATTAATAAAAATGACTACGTGTCAAAAAACTGATGACTACGTGTCAGAATTACCAAATGTTTGACATCCAATAGCTAATGACTAATTAATCAATATACTCTAGTGGTGTAGTTAAACAAAAACCCCAACTAATCCACATGCACATATATACATGTATATATATACATTTATTACCCACCTTACCGGCCTCGGTGGCGTCGTGGTAGGCCATCGGTCTACAGGCTGGTAGATACTGGGTTCGGATCCCAGTCGAGGCATGGGATTTTTAATCCAGATACCGACTCCAAACCCTGAGTGAGTGCTCCACAAGGCTCATTGGGTAGGTGTAAACCACTTGCACTGACCAGTGATCCATAACTGGTTCAACAAAGGCCATGGTTTGTGCTATCCTGCCTGTGGGAAGCGCAAATAAAAGATCCCTTACTGCTAATCAGAAGAGTAGCCCATGTAGTGGCGACAGCGTGTTTCCTCTCAAAATCTGTGTGGTCCTTAACCATATGTCTGACGCCATATAACCCTAAATAAAATGTGTTAAGTGTGTCGTTAAATAAAACATTTCTTTCTTTCTTTATTACCCACCTTGTGAACGTCTGGGTGTGTCATACATATATTTCGTATACACTAGGTGGTATTAGTTGCTAAATGATGTCATTTCGGTAAGTGACATCATCTTCCCTTGGTTTAGCTCTGTGCATTCCCATGTCTCATGGAAGTATTTGGTCAGATTTTATATTATTTGAAGTGGGTAATAAATAAAACACCACATTTGTTTTTGCTAGATATAATTTTTACAAAACTTGTGAACTTCCCATGGTATCTAACCTCATTTTCGTTAGGTCAAATACTAACATGGGAAGTTAACTAATTTCGTAAATATGATATCTAGCTAAAAAGAGTAGTATTCTCTATATATACACATGTATGCATACCCTCATGTACAGGGTTCCCCCAAAGAAAGCTAAATCTTTGTTTTTGTTTATATAACTCTTTTTTCCTTAGCCATTCCCTTGTTGACAAGTGTCAACCCATGCAGACGGAGAAGACATGGGTTGTTAATAATTATAGACATTATATACAAGAAAGCTAAATTTGCTAAATGTACATTTTTTGTTCTACTGTATGTATAAATAAGAATAAAAATCTGGCTACCCCCACTAGAAATTCTGTCCCTCTCCCCCCCCCCCCCCCACACTCGTACACTCCAGAGACCAATCCTAAGACAATAAAAAGTTGTTCCTATAAGACATTTAAAATGTAAAATACATGTACTTTAATAATAATTGTTAAAAACCGTGTCTGAGTGGACCTAATTGCTGTGTGTACATTTAGTTGAAGAGAATTTGTATGTAAACTATATAACTAAAATTCAAAGCCACCAGAGAACAGTTGTTTGAATATTGTCGTACAAACTTTCGATTACACAATCGGTTAGAATTATGTGATCTGAAGAAGGATTTTAATTCTTAGGATCATTTCCAATTTTTTTCTTCTTCTGCGTTCAAGCTATAGTTGATCATGCTTTAGATTTGGAGTCCGGTTGTGGTGATAAAAAACGCTGTCTCTGTCAAGTCTTCTTTAGAACCCCAAAGCTTGACAGTCAGTGTTGCTCCGTTCGGCCAGTGCTTTATCCTGGCTTCATCGTAGAGGGGCCAGAATCATAGGATGTGCTCTGGGGACTGTGGTCCTGTTTGACATGGACATTCACCAGTGTCTGCCAGTTTCAGGCGGTACATATGGGACCTATTGTCGTGTCCACCGGGATCTAGACCAGGGATAAATGGATCATTTTACATTTGATATCTCTGTTTTTCATACATGTTCACATAAAAGAATTATTCAACTCATCCATCATTTAAACTAGAGGAACAATTACAGTTTACAATTCTTCACACAATCAGTGGAGTCGAATAATCAATCATCGCATCAGTGGAGCCAAAATGATAAATGTTTTATTGTAATCGATCATTGCAACGGTATGAGTTCGACCCGTACCCCCCTTTCAATGGTTAGGGTAGTTTTAGGGACAGGGTTAGGGTTAGTCGTCAGAGCCTTTGATATAGAGGGGTACGGGTCGAACTCTTTCCATTGGAACATCACTATAGGTAACATTCCCAGTCTGGAGCTCCACGTGGTAAGAAGTGTTTGTTTCGCTTGTGCACACTGCACATGCTTTCGTGTGCTCGACTTGGGGTCCTTCATTTCATTGTTTTTGTCAGTGACATGAAGTTTTCTACTGGGATGTATGCGGCCATTGGAACTAATTGAACGCTGGAGTGCTTCTCGTTTCGACAGCCTGCACCACCAGGTTGGATTCTTTTTTAGCAAGATTCCTTGCCTCCACGTCATTTCTCCGTCTGACTGTCGACTCGTTTTTTTCGTGACTCGTATGACGGCCATTGTGCAGAACGCCACGGTTCTTCGCGTTTAGTCTCTACATGTCCGAGCCTGTCCTAGCAGCACTGGAAGATTGACCGCCCCACTCTAAGAAGAAATAGGAAGCGGGGTCGGCCCCTACTACTCTTTTTCTAGACTTTACCTTACTTTATAGTGATACCATCTCGTATCCTCCGGAGTCGGGCTCGTCCGCACCACTATACCAACCCATGATGACTGGACTATACCCTAGTCTGATACTCTCTCTCATTCAGACGGATCTGGCTTGGGCGTGTTCGAAACCCTAGTGGTATATGGGCACATTAAACTAGTTACCATCATCATCACTATAGGTAAAACTTTTTTTCTTTTTTTTCTTTTTTTTAAAAGGAATAGGTAAAACTGGAATAATTTTATGACATCAGTCATGTTAGAAAAGTCTATTTTAAATATGGACGTAAGTTGATTTTTATAAGCCTGTCAGGGTTATTTTATTTTTGAGGTGGGTGTTTTAATTTCCTCCAGTGCCTGTTACAAATGTGTGAGATAATGAGCTGTCTATTTGCAGAATGAGTTCACTGGCCATGTTCAGGTATTGAGTAAATATCACAGGTAGACCGACTGTGGCTGTAGTGTCACACTTGGCTGG
>NC_054706.1:6723307-6800807 GCF_016097555.1 Gigantopelta aegis
TTGTTTTATTAGCAGCAAGGGATCTTTTATATGCACCATCCCACAGACAGGATAGTACATACGACGGCCTTTGTTAAACCAGTTGTGGTGCACTGGCTGGAATGAGAAATAGCCCAATGGGTCCACCAACGGGGATTGATCCTAGACCGACCGTGCATCAAGTGAATGCTGTACCACTAGGCTATGTCCCGCCCCCACTCGTTAGGAAAGTGACGAATGGATCAGTTTACAGTGAAACATTTTAATACATTTGATTGGATGCTTCATGTCATTGTGCGGGGTGGGACTATGTGTATATGATATACGCCCCCACTCGTTAGGAAAGTGACGAATGGATCAGTTTACAGTGAAACATTTTAATACATTTGATTGGATGCTTCATGTCATTGTGCGGGGTGGGACTATGTGTATATGATATACGCCCCCACTCGTTAGGAAAGTGACGAATGGATCAGTTTACAGTGAAACATTTTAATACATTTGATTGGATGCTTCATGTCATTGTGCGGGGTGGGACTATGTGTATATGATATACGCCCCCACTCGTTAGGAAAGTGACGAATGGATCAGTTTACAGTGAAACATTTTAATACATTTGATTGGATGCTTCATGTCATTGTGCGGGGTGGGACTATGTGTATATGATATACGCCCCCACTCGTTAGGAAAGTGACGAATGGATCAGTTTACAGTGAAACATTTTAATACATTTGATTGGATGCTTCATGTCATTGTGCGGGGTGGGACTAGTGTATATGATATACGCCCCCACTCGTTAGGAAAGTGACGAATGGATCAGTTTACAGTGAAACATTTTAATACATTTGATTGGATGCTTCATGTCATTGTGCGGGGTGGGACTATGTGTATATGATATACGCCCCACTCGTTAGGAAAGTGACGAATGGATCAGTTTACAGTGAAACATTTTAATACATTTGATTGGATGCTTCATGTCATTGTGCGGGGTGGGACTATGTGTATATGATATACACCCTCACTCGTTAGGAAAGTGACGAATGGATCAGTTTACAGTAAAACGTTTTAATACATTTGATTGGATGCTTCATGTCATTGTGCGGGGTGGGACTATGTGTATATGATATATGCCCCCACTCGTTAGGAAAGTGACGAATGGATCAGTTTACAGTGAAACATTTTAATACATTTGATTGGATGCTTCATGTCATTGTGCGGGGTGGGACTATGTGTATATGATATACACCCTCACTCGTTAGGAAAGTGACGAATGGATCAGTTTACAGTAAAACGTTTTAATACATTTGATTGGATGCTTCATGTCATTGTGCGGGGTGGGACTATGTGTATATGATATACGCCCCCACTCATTAGAAAAGTGACGAATGGATCAGTTTACAGTAAACGTTTTAATACATTTGATTGGATGCTTCATGTCATTGTGCGGGGTGGGACTATGTGTATATGATATACGCCCCCACTCATTAGGAAAGTGACGAATGGATCAGTTTACAGTAAAACGTTTTAATACATTTGATTGGATGCTTCATGTCATTGTGCGGGGTGGGACTATGTGTATATGATATACGCCCCCACTCGTTAGGAAAGTGACGAATGGATCAGTTTACAGTAAAACGTTTTAATACATTTGATTGGATGCTTCATGTCATTGTGCGGGGTGGGACTATGTGTATATGATATACGCCCCCACTCGTTAGGAAAGTGACGAATGGATCAGTTTACAGTAAAACATTTTAATACATTTGATTGGATGCTTCATGTCATTGTGCGGGGTGGGACTATGTGTATATGATATACGCCCCCACTCGTTAGGAAAGTGACGAATGGATCAGTTTACAGTAAAACATTTTAATACATTTGATTGGATGCTTCATGTCATTGTGCGGGGTGGGATCGATCCCCGTCGGTGGACCCATTGGGCTATTTCTCGCTCCAGCCAGTGCACCATGACTGGTATACCAAAGACCATGGTATGTGCTATCCTGTCTATGGGATGATTGCTGCTTATCAAAAAGAGTAGTCCATGACAGTGAGTTTCCTCTCTCAATATCTGTGTGGTCCTTAACCATATGTCTGATGCATATAAGCGTAAATAAAATGTGTTGAGTGCGTTTTTAAATAAAACATTTCCTTCTTCATGTGATTGCTGACCTAGCACCAGTTCAGAAGAGTGATCGTTGTGTACGGCTTGTCTGGATTTTGCTCATGATTAAGATTTGTCTTGTTTAACGACACCACTAGAGCACATCAATTAATTAATCATCGGCTATAGGATGTCAAACATTTGACAGACAGTCATCAGAGGAAACCCGCTACATTTTTCCTAATGCAGAAAGTGATCTTTTATATGCACTTTCCCACAGACAGGAAAGCACATACCACAGCCTTTGACTTGCTCATGATAAAGACTGAATTAAGAATATTATCCTAGGTACACATCTCAGCTATCTGGACTGTCTGTCAGGATAGTCGTTAGTTGTTAATGATGAAGACTGAATTAAGTATGTTATCCTATAGTCCGTCCCACAGGGAATGCTTCTTTTCATCCTATGAAATTTACTGCAAGTTGTTTATTTCTGAGACGATTGTTATTTAAATTGGTCACAAAAATAGTGTTGTTTTTTTGTTTTTGTTTTTTTTTGTTCTTTCCAAAACACTGTTACGTTTCTTCTTACATCAAACCAAACTGAAATTATTTACAAAAAAAAACATTTGTGTAGGTGATGGGATGGACTATAGGTACACATCTCAGCTATCTGGACTGTCTGTCGGGGTAGTCATTACTTGTTAATGGCTAGTGAGGGAGAGAGAGGTCAGTGTAGTGCCCTTACATCTCCCCACTGAGCTGTTAAAACTTTCTCTGGGAGAGAACCGGTACCAGGATGTGAACCCAATACGTACCAGCCTTAATTCCGATGGCTTAACCACTACACCATGCATGAGCCTGACACCATCGCCTTGTCAATTAGTTTGATTTGGCAGCTTCACCTCTGAACACAAAGTCCTGAATGTCAGCTTTGTCAATTAGACTGTGATCACACTGCCGGGGAGAGCCGTGTGGACAAACACTGCCAGACCTCCAGGTCCGTGGATAATCAGGGAATTAATCTACAGAACGGGCTTGATGCTGTGTGTTCACTGGTGTCTGTCTGAGGCATAGATCTACAGGCAAACACAAGGTGCTGTGCTGATCTCCCAGATAAACACCCCCAGCTGCACAGATACACAGTCTACTGGAAGGGAGGTCCAACAGCTTCAGCTTGTAGACGGACATTGTATGAATGAATGTTTGACAACACCCCAGCACAACGCATACACGGATATTGGGTGGTGTAGCAGGGCTAGAAATGAAAAAAAAAATCTACATGCACCAGGTGCATGCTGAAAAAAAAGTTACATGCACCATTAAAAATTTGCATGCACCAAAAATAAGCCAACTTCGTTTTTGTTTTTTATACGAAGCTATTCAGAATTATTCGGCAATACCTATATTTATTTATTAACAGTACCGGAACGTTATACAACTGCATTTATTACTGATTCTTGATCAAATTTGAAAATTTCACCCAACGTAAACACCTTACAGAAATCTGTAATAGGCCTATTACAAAAACGTACGAATATTTGTGTTTTGTATTAAGCCAGTTATCAACTTTTTTAACTCGATAAGATCTGTTGGTATAATATAAATCAGCCTACGCAATTCGACGAGATAATAATCACTGGCTGACTTCGAGTCAACTACGCGAGTAACGCACCTGCACGTTCACAATCATCTGATCAAGTGCCCATATCGGAGGTCGAAAATGTTCAAGGCAGTTACGGTACTTTGTATTGATCACAAATCTGGCGGAGTTCAATTTGTCAGTGACGACAACAACTGTGTTATGTGCGTGGATAGCCCAAAGTCGATCTCGACCCACTTCCCTAATACCGTTCACGGATATAACCGAGATATTGCCGGCAATTTTTGCAAATATATTTGTTGTAAGTAGGATTATGGGATACAAAATGAATGCGCCCATAAGATAAAAGTTATCGTTTTCATGTGACGAACAGATTACGAAATGCATACGCAAAATTCAACAACTTGAGTCTGAATCGGGTAGACAACAGGATACTAGTATACGCAATACACAGTACTTGAAAAAAATTAGCATGCACCGCGTGCACCCAGTTTTAAAAGTTACATGCACACGCAAAAATCAGCATGCACCGGTGAATGTACTAACACTGCATTTCGAGCCCTGTGTAGTTGAACACATGACACTGTTAGCTGTGTGTTTAACTACATACACAGACATTAGCTGTGTCTAACTACACACACAGACATTAGCTGTGTCTAACTACGCACACAGACATTAGCTGTGTCTAACTACGCACACAGACATTAGCTGTGTCTAACTACGCACACAGACATTAGCTGTGTCTAGCTACGCACACAGACATTAGCTGTGTCTAGCTACACACAGACATTAGTTGTGTTTAACTACACACAGACATTAGCTGTGTCTAGCTACACACAGACATTAGTTGTGTTTAACTACACACAGACATTAGCTGTGTTTAACTACACACAGACATTAGCTGTGTTTAACTACACACATACATTAGCTGTGTTTAACTACACACAGACATTAGCTGTGTCTAGCTACACACAAAGACATTAGCTGTGTTTAACTACACACAGACATTAGTTGTGTTTAACTACACAGACATTAGCTGTGTCTAGCTACACACAAAGACATTAGCTGTGTGTCTAGCTACACTCAAAGACATTAGCTAGGGGGTGGGGGGGGGTATTGATGAGCACTGGTAATCGAGGTTGGGGGGGGGGGTGGGAAGGCATTGATGAGCACTGATAATCGTGGTTGGGGTGGGGGGTGGGGAGGCATTGATGAGCACAGGTAATCGTGGTTGGGGGTGGGGGGGGGGGGGGAAGTCTCAATACAGCAGTTAGAGTGATAACAACAAATTATCTAGACTAGTGAATACAAAACATGTCTGGTTTCCCACCCACCCCCACCCACACCCCCAAGTCCTGAAATAATCATACTTGTATGTTAGACACTAAAATAGTCACAGTTTGAAATGTGAAGAGATATTGTGAAACAGACATTTCTTTCTTTTGTTTGTAGCCAAACAAACAGTCAATATCTCTTTGGATACTTAAACAAATGGCTAATTTCTCAGGTGTGTGTGCAGGGGGGTAGAAACACTCAAACAAATTTGATCTTTTGTGATACATGTTTCAGTGGAGCATGAATCGACCACTTTAGAAACTTGGCTCCCCATAATCTAGATCCTCCCTTGGAAACTTGGCTTCCCATAATCTAGATCCTCCCTTGGAAACTTGGCTCCCCATAATCTAGATCCTTCCTTGAAAACTTGGCTCCACATAATCTAGATTCTCCCTTTAGAAACTTGGCTCCACATAATCTAGATTTTTTTTTTTTTTAATATTTATTTTCCCCATGTAGCTAGTCACAGATAGGTTAGCTGTATTTAGCTACCCACACAGATAGATACAGATTATGCAAAAAGTTATTCAGGGAGGATCTAGATTATGTGGAGCCAAGTTTCCAATTGAGGATCTAGATTCTGGGTGCCAAGTTTCCAAGGGAGGATCTAGATTATGGGGAGTCAAGTTTCTAAAGGGAGGATCTAGATTATGTGGAGCCATGTTTCCAAGGGAGGATCTAGATTATGGGGAGCCAAGTTTCTAAGTGGGGATCTAGGTTATGGGGAGCCATGTTTCCAAGGGAGGATCTAGATTATGGGGAACAAAGTTTCTAAGTGGGAATCTAGATTATGTGGAGCCAAGTTTCCAAGGGAGGATCTATGTTATGGGGAGCCAAGTTTCCAAGGGAGGATCTATATTATGTGGAGCCAAGTTTCCAAGTGGGAATCTATATTATGTGGAGCCAAGTTTCCAAGGGAGGATCTAGATTATGGGGAGCCAAGTTTCCAAGGGAGGATCTAGATTATGGGGAGCCAAGTTTCTAAAGGGAGGATCTAGATTATGGGGAGCCAAGTTTCCAAGGGAGGATCTAGATTATGGGGAGCCAAGTTTCTAAAGGGAGGATCTAGATTATCGGGAGCCAAGTTTCCAAGGGAGGATCTATATTATGTGGAGCCACATTTCTAAGTGGGAATATAACACTATATGACTATATAACATTATTATACAACAAATTAGATATATGTACTTGTATATAAATTATATTACTTTGATGTAAGGCCATTAATTCAAGGCTCCCCAACCTTGACATGGTCAGAATGGACTGGGGAAAATAAATATTAAAAAAAAAAAAAATCTAGATTATGTGGAGCCAAGTTTCTAAAGGGGGGATCTAGATTATGTGGAGCCAAGTTTTCAAGGAAGGATCTAGATTATGTGGAGCCAAGTTTCCAAGGGAGGATCTAGATTATGGGGAGCCAAGTTTCTAAAGGGGTCGATTCATGCTCCACTGAAACATGTATCACAAAAGATCAAATTTGTTTGAGTGTTTCTACCCCCCTGCACACACACCTGAGAAATTAGCCATTTGTTTAAGTATCCAAAGAGATATTGACTGTTTGTTTGGCTACAAACAAAAGAAAGAAATGTCTGTTTCACAATATCTCTTCACATTTCAAACTGTGGCTATTTTAGTGTCTAACATACAAGTGTGATTATTTCAGCACTTGGGGGTGTGAGTGGGGGTGGGTGGTGGGGGAAACCAGACATGTTTTGTATTCACTAGTCTAGATAATTTGTTGTTATCACTCTTAACTGCTGTATTGAGACTCCCCCCCACCCCCAACCACGATTACCTGTGCTCATCAGTGCCTCCCCACCCCCCACCCCCAAACCACTATTTCCAGTGCTCATCAATGCCTCCCCATCCCCCACCCCAACCACGATTATAAGTGCTTATCAATGCCTTCCCACCCCAACCTCGATTACCAGTGAGCATCAATACCCCCTCACCCCCCACCCCAACCACAATTACCAGTGCTCATCAATGCCTCACCACCCCCACCCCCAACCACGATTACCAGTGCTCATCAATGCCTCCCCACCCCCCACCCCTCACCCCAACCACTATTTCCAGTGCTCATCAATGCCTCCCCAACCCCCCCACCCCCAACCACTATTTCCTGTGCTCATCAATGCCTCCCCACCCCCGATCCCCAACCACTATTTCCGGTACTCATCAATGCCTCCCCACCCCCACCCCCACCCCCAACCACTATTTCCAGTACTCATCAATGCCTCCCCACCCCCCGCCCCCAACCACTATTTGCAGTGCTCATCAATGCCTCCCCACCCCCCACCCCCAACCACTATTTCCAGTGCTTAGGGACATCTTAACACCTTGTTAAATCAGGAAATTTTGGGTTGTGAAACATTCTAGAGAATGAGAGAAGAAACCCACTGAATTAAAGGTTAACTTTATGATAAAGTTATCAGTTATGAGCTGTATGGTTTAAATGTATTTCACTGTATAGTTTGTGTTCCCAATAACAAGTAAAATGTGATATTCCTACTTTTGTTTTCACATAAGTGCGCAGCTAAGCATCTTGCAAAATACCTACACTAAATGTTCTTTATCTGAAAACAAGGACGCCTTATACAGGACATCATTTTAATGCTTTCAGTATACATGTACTGGTACACTACACCCAGAGCAAACAAGTTAGGTCACAGTTTTAAAAAAAAAATGTTTTATTTAACAACACCACTAGAACACATTGATTTATAATCATCAGCTATTGTTATGTCAAACATTTAGTAATTTTGACATGTAGTCTTAGAAAGGAAACCCGCTATATTTTTCCATTAGTAGCAAGGGATCTTTTATATGCACCATCCCACAGACAGGATGACACATACCACAGCCTTTGATATACCAGTCGTGGTGCACTATCTTGAATGAGAAATAGCCCAATGGAGCCACCGACAGGAATCGATCCTAGACCAACCACACATCAGGCGGCCAAATTTATCACTAGGCTATGTCCCACCCCTATGCACTACGTCATTATTCAAGAGAGTTTAATAACTCTTGGTTCGTTTTCCTTGGAGCCAAATGGCAATTTTAATGCAGGATATTTAATATTTTAAAATAAAATTGAATTAGCCTTTACTGGAAATGACAACACATGTAATATCATCTCCTGATATTTGACTACTGGCAAAACATTTTTATAAAGTTAACTTTTAAATAAAAGGTGGGAAAAGATGTGAGGGGGGTAATATTCTGTTCTTGAAATGGTGTTTTTCATTTTGCCATTTGACCACTCCATTAATCTTTAAGCATTTACCATTCTTGTAAAATTGATTGAATTATCATTTCTAGCAAAGCATATTTTATTTTGTAATTTTATTTATTTATTTATTTATTCAATAAACCTTAAAATGGTTATATGCAAACCAAAATATATTTTGCAATTTGTTTTTGGTGTAACCCCTTTTCAGTTTATGCAAATTTGCATGAATTATTATCTAATTAGTGCAAGGTGCACATTAAGTCAATACTTTTCTTAATGTGCAGGCTGAGTTGCTTCCCTCTATGTAGCAAATTTAAAATGGCTGGCATATGTTTAATGTTGTCATTGGAAGATTTGTTTTGTTAATATTGATGTAAGTACTTCAATCAGGATTTAGTGAGTATAGTAGGTTATACGTGTTTGGTTTGTGTGTTCATTTGTTATACTACTTCAGTTAAGAAACAGTTGAAACATAGTGCCACAAGTTTTGAATACCAGTTATATATAGGGTATGTAATAATATTCAGATGTAGAAAGAATCACACTTCATTCGGACTATCATCTAATGTGATCATGTTCATAATCAATAATAATATTTTAATAATCTTCCGTTTGATTGAGTTTTTAAATGTTGTTGTTGTAGATGTAACGTGATCACGACACAATGTTGCAGCAGATTTTACGAGACATGACGATAGACCCGGAGCTGCTTGCTGAGCTTTCGGAGGAACAGAAACAAATTCTCTTTGTCAAGATGAGGGAGGTAACTCTGTCGTTTGACTTCTAAATCCTGTCTCTTTGTCAAGATGAGGGAGGTAACTGTCGTTTGACTTGTAAATCCTGTCTGTCAAGATGAGGGAGGTAACTCTGTCGTTTGACTTGTAAATCCTGTCTCTTTGTCAAGATGAGGGAGGTAACTGTATTGTTTGACTTCTAAATCCTGTCTCTTTGTCAAGATGAGGGAGGTAACTATCGTTTGACTTCTAAATCCTGTCTCTTTGTTAAGATGAGGGAGGTAATTCTGTCATTTGACTTCTAAATCCTGTCTGTTTGTCAAGATGAGAGAGGTAATTCTGTCATTTGAATTCTAAATCCTGTCTGTCAAGATGAGGGATGTAATTCTGTCATTTGAATTCTAAATACTGTCTTTGTCAAGATGAGAGAGGTAATTCTGTCATTTGACTTCTAAATCCTGTCTCTTAGTCAAGATGAGGGAGGTAATTCTGTCATTTGACTTCTAAATCCTGTCTCTTAGTCAAGATGAGGGAGGTAATTCTGTCATTTGAATTCTAAATCCTGTCTCTTTGTCAAGATGAGGGAGGTAATTGTCATGTTAATTAATTAATTGGAAACAGACACAAGTCTTGTTTGTTAATTTCATATTTTAATTAAAATTGTAAATGGAAATTGATTTTGTTTTAAAAATTATGGAAGTAATTGCCATTCTAAGTTAATGAGTTAGATTAAACATTTAATCGTTACATTGAGGTGGTTAATTGCCATTCTAAGTTAATGAGTTAGATTAAACATTTAATCGTTACATTGAGGTGGTTAATTGCCATTCTAAGTTAATGAGTTAGATTAAACATTTAATCGTTACATTGAGGTGGTTAATTGCCATTCTAAGTTAATGAGTTAGATTAAACATTTAATCGTTACATTGAGGTGGTTAATTGCCATTCTAAGTTAATGAGTTAGATTAAACATTTAATCGTTACATTGAGGTGGTTAATTGCCATTCTAAGTTAATGAGTTAGATTAAAGATTTAAACATTTAGGTCGTTACATCTAAGTTAATGGTTACATTGAGGTGGTTAATTGCCATTTAGATGATGTACCATTCACGCTTCTGTGTGAACTGAAGCCTAATTTTTTTAATTAAACTTTTGTTGTATATATCAATCACTCCTAATGATATCTGCCATATGTCGTTGACTTTGTTGGTTTATACCTTGCTGAATATTGGAAATGGTTTGGTGACCTTGAACTTGCTGATGATGAACTGGTTGATATTTCAGGAGCAGATCCGGCGTTACGAAGAGTGGGCAGAGGAAGGAGACCATAAGAAAGCAAACAAACCAGGCAAGCCATCCAAACCAGGTATTATAAAAGTTTTTAGGCATTTCCGCTATTATAGAACAATAATAAAATATACACATACATGACATTTGATGTACATATCAGTCATACGGTATTCATTGAAATAGGAGAAAATCTGAATCCATCAAGTCAGATTGATTTTACGACAGATCACACCTCAGTCAACTACCGTATATCTTTGCCTGTAAGTCGATCTCGGCTGTAAGTCGAGTCCTTAATTTCAAGCCCTGAATTTTTTTTTTTATTGACCCATTTATAAGTCGACCCATGAAAAACAACTTATAAATACTGAAGTATTTCTTATTTTCAGCACATGAGAACAGTAATGTACAATATTTAAACAAAAGAAAATTATTTTACAAACTTCGGTTTTCATGTTTTGTACATCGCAGTATTCCAATCAAAGCACATAGCATCAGAACAAAATATTCCCTTAGTAGATAGTGAAAGCTGTTTGTCTGTTACCGTATGGCACTGTACAGCATGGTTTTGTGCACAGACAACAACTTTATTTATCAACACTGACAACATATCATTACGATAAAACTGAAAGTATCATCAGTTAATCACATGTTTTGCTGCCATATTAATATATGTAAGGAGGATAGATTGTTGCTCCAGTGCACTGCAGAGACCAGACTAAGCTATTTTAAGGGAAAGCTCATTAATATTCATGAAGCTAATCATCGACAAAAGATTGTTTGAACAACGATTAATGCCAGTGACCAGATTTCAAAATAAACTCATGTAGTTAGTATTGTTTACATTTTTGTTATTAGTGATGGCTGTTATTTTAACTAAGTGGACTGCTGTCTTGGCATGTGAATGAAATCGCCCGCCTTTTCGCATAACCAAAACCGTCTAATTGCAAAAAAAATAGATTATAAAAAATAAATCTCTTAAATTAACATATTTTGGGGTGAAATTGTTTTACCGTTTTATAAGTCAACCCCCCAAGTTATAAAATAATTTTTTGGTTAAAACAATTCAACCTATAGGCGAAGATATATGGTATCATTGAACTGTATCTCTGCTTATTTAAGAGTAAGCAGGTTTGTTGAGTACTTCTCAAAACAGTGACACTAATCTGTGCTGTAGTCCAAATGCTGTTCTGTAAAAACTTGCATATAAAAGATCTCTTGTTGGTATTAGTAGCAGTAACCTGTGCAGTTTCAAATATGCAACCAATCCAACCAGACGTTGTCGAGTGCGCTGTGCAATTACCCCCCCCACCTGGGGGGACTAATTGCTACTTATGGAAGCCTGATTGAGTATCGCGTCTCGTACACCGGGTCACGGGCAACCGTGACCTTGGTGTACGGAGATCGCATACAGAAGAAAGGAAGGTGGAGGAAAAGGAGACGTGCCCCAACGGCGGCGCAGGGGGGGTCAAAACCGGTGGCTAAACCGCCGGCGGCGACTCCTTCTGTTAGACCGCCCAACGCCACTCAACCGAGGAAGACGACCAAGATGGAAGAGGTTCCGGCCCCGGCTGTCTCGGCTTCTGTCCCTCAGGAAGATGACGAATTGGACGAGCTTGACACAGCCATCTGTGTCACCCCGTTCAATCGGCCACCTGCACCAGTTCCTACTCAAGCGCCTCCGGATGTGTCGCCGATCCAGTCGACGACACCCGTTGAGGCGCAGGCCCGGAAAGAACCCGTTGTGAAGAGGAGGAAGGCGAACACTCCTCCAAGTGCCACTCCAGCCAGGCCAAGTCGCCCCTCTCAACCGCCGCAGCCGGGGACAGAACCAGTGGAGCAGTGGTCACTGCAGGCCGGCCGTCTCCAACAGCGCTACCAACAGCTGGTCAAGACTAATCTCACGGACGTACGTCTACTGATGAGTCATCCAAAAGAGCAGGCATACCAACCTCTACCAGACGGACTCAACGAGGGGGAATTCGCGGTGCACCGACTCAAGATGCGGGAGGGACAAAGCGCTGTGTGCGTAACCATCCGCCGAAACGGAAGATTCAATCAAGGTCTGCTGCTATCGGAGATGGACAACCCGACATTACATCGTGTCCTCAAAACCGTCGCGGGTCCTCACTACCGTCCAATCACCAAGTCCTTAGCAGACTCCGATTACCGGCAGTTCCTCCAGCATCTCGAGATCACCGACTACATCGGATCCCCCTAGACACCAACCTTTCCTAGGACAGGTATCAACCTCTTTTTTTGGGGCTAGTTAGACTTTAAACGTTTTGGAAGCAGTTCAAAATTCTTATGTTTATTTTTTTTATAAGTAGTCTAACGCATTTTACTTTGGCGCCCGTTCAATTGCTCAAAATCACCTTAAAAACCTTTTGGCTGAGCAGTCTTAACTATTTTGGGTTAAATTTTAGAGTCCGGACATGTATTTGGATGCAGCTACTCTTTGTAGACTTAGGTAAAATACAGGCTTCACCGAGGAATCGAAATTCAGCCAATCAGAGCACGGCTCCCACTCGGTGTACTTCAAGTTTGCGAAGTGTCTGCTATTTGGTCCGCGCTCGCGTTGACCTTACTAAATGGCTTTTTTCCAAATTCCGCCCACCTCAAACTTACCCCCCCCCTCCTGCTCCGGAGTTAGTCACTGGCGAAGTCAGAGGCTAAATCCGTGGTGGGCGTGCTTGAACCTTCGTGGATAGGGGCACGTTAATAGAGTTTCCAGTCCAGTCCAGTAACCTGTGTGGCAGCTGCAGGTTTCGTTCCCCAGTATCTAGAGTAAGTTTTCAAAATAGCTGTATGTTCATGTTCTTACTGTGAGGATGACTATCCTGAGTTTGCTGTAATTGTTAAGATGCTGCCAACTAACAGAGACTTTTTAACGACTGTAATTACATATTCAATATATAGTGTTCTGCATAAAGTATCAGTCGCTGTATTTTAAATGTAATTCTGATCGTCCTAGTGTTTGTACTATAAGTCAAACTTCATTTTATTTTCCAATATATATTTTTCATACATATGCAATTATTGGGAGATCAAATCCAGTTTTACTTGCAAACATTAGGATGATCAAAAACACATTAAATATACAGACACTGATATTCTAAACCAGAAAATATATTTATTATGTAATTTTAGTCGTTTAAAAAGTAAGAAACGTCACAGCAGCAAACACGAATAGGCCCTTTAATTAATATAGTGAATAAAATATGCAGTTTGCTGACACTGACCTATTGACCTCTGTGACAACTAGTGCACCATACTATTAACTACACACATACTACTTGTTACTATGTATTAGCTGATTGGCCTGGATTGGTGACATGTTGATTGATGGATGTTAGCTAAGTGATCATCTTGTAATTAGGTCAGTGTTCTTAAACTGACCGGTATGTCAACAGGTGTTCCCGTTAATGATAATGTAGTAACAGGCCTCTCCATTTGAAAATAGCATGAGAGCTGTTATAATTCCATGCAAGAGATTTTAAAGAAGGAGACGTTTTCCACATATAGTGAAACTCATCTAAACTGGACACCCTTGAGATCAAAGTAAAATGTCTGGCTTTATGGGGGGTCCAGTTTAGAGAGGCTCTGTTCTGTATTGATATTTAATAAGGGACTGTGAAAAAACGTCCTGTTTGAGGGGATTCTGGTTTGCAGAGTGTCCTGTTATGAGGGGATTCTGGTTTACAGAGTGTCCTGTTATGAGGGAATTCTGGTTTACAGTGTCCTGTTTTGAGAGAATTCTGGTTTACAGTGTGTCCTGTTATGAGGGGATTCTGGTTTACAGAGGGTCCTGTTTTGAGGGGATTCTTATTTACAGAGTGTCCTGTTTTGAGGGGATTCTGGTTTACAGAGGGTCCTGATATGAGGGGATTCTGGTTTACAGAGGGTCCTGTTTTGAGAGAATTCTGATTTACAGAGTGTCCTGTTTTGAGAGAATTCTGGTTTACAGAGTGTCCTTATCTAGGGGATTCCGGTTTACAGAGTGTCCTGTTATGAGGGGATTCTGGTTTACAGAGGGTCCTGTTAAGAGGGGATTCTGGTTTACAGTTTCCTGTTATGAGGGGATTCTGGTTTACAGAGTGTCCTGTTTTGAGAGAATTCTGGTTTACAGAGTGTCCTGTTATGAGGGGATTCTGGTTTACAGAGGGTCCTGTTATGGGGGGATTCTGGTTTACAGAGGGTCCTGTTATGAGGGGATTCTGGTTTACAGAGTGTACTGTTTTGAGAGAATTCTGGTTTACAGAGTGTCCTGTTATGAGGGGATTCTGGTTTACAGAGGGTCTGGTTATGAGGGGATTCTGGTTTACCGTAATACCAACATGAAGAGTTGTTGAAGTTCAGTATTTTATGTATAATGCTGATTTGCTGACAACGTAAGAGTGAAGATTGTGTGTTGTTTAGTTAACATTGTTTATACTCTTACGTCAATTATTGTTCCCAGGCCACAGGAATGTCAATTTCCTGAAGGGCCTGGATGGTCAGCCGTGGGTGTGGGTGATGGGCGACCACAAGAATGACTGGACAATTGAGCAGATTCTCGAGGAGGAAGCGCAGGCGAAAGCTCTGCGACAGGCCGAGAAAGAAGCCGAGGAAATCAGGTATGCAACTCATTGTCATGGTAACCTACAGTGTAGAGGTACCACTCTGGTAGTTTTTGTCTCACCTCAATGAAAGTTTGTTTTGAGCCCATTGATTTATTAATCATCGGCTGTTGGATCTGAAACTCTTCTATGAAGTAAAAAGCTAAGATATAGGCATTACCTTTCTTGTGGCAAGAACGACATAAATTTTTGCATTTAGTTCAATGTTAAAGCTTTTCATTTATGCTTCATTTTTCGCCAGCTATAAGTCCTAGATCAATGACATCTGGTTTGTAGTTTGAATGTTCATTACAACTTCTTTTGTAAAATGTATTGAATATTTTTTTTTAGCCCAGCAGTTACTCATAACAGGGAAATTATTTTTCATATTTTCTCAGTGAGAAACATTCTTCATTGGTATAATGATTTGATGCTTACAAACCAATGACTTTGTCGGTACTAACCAGCCTCGGTGGCGTCGTGGCAGGCTATCTGTCTACAGGCTGGTAGGTACTGGGTTCGGATCCCAGTCGAGGCATGGAATTTTTAATCCAGATACCAACTCCAAACCCTGAGTGAGCAAGACTCAATGGGTAGGTGTAAACCACTTGCACCGACCAGTGATCCATAACTGGTTCAACAAAGGCCATGGTTTGTGCTATCCTGCCTGTGGGAAGCGCAAATAAAAGATCCCTTGCTGCCTGTCGAAAAAAGAGTAGCCTATGTGGCGACAGCGGGTTTCCTCTTCAAAACAGTGTCAAAATTACCATATGTTTGACGTCCAATAGCCAATGATAAGATAAAAAATCAATGTGCTCTAGTGGCGTCGTTAAATAAAACAAACTTTACTTTTGTCGGTACTAAATCACATCATTATGATTTAGCAAACACTAAATGACATATATAGTTTAAAGCATTTGCGGTTACAGCTGTCTTTTTTCAGTGTTATTATCCTATTTATAGACTCTTTTTTTTATTCCATTTAAAAAAATAAATAAATTAAAGTTTAAATGGTTTTTTTTAATATGTACTGAGATAAACATCTTATGGATGTTCTGTCAGTGACACCAAATAGGTTTATGGTTAGCAAGACATTTAATTGTATATAGATCTTGTTTCCACTGTTGACAGGAAGCGGGAAGACGAAGAAACGAAGAGACGAATTGCTGAAAAGAAGAAACGTCTTGAAGAGGAAGAGAAAGCTTTACGCAAGTGAGTTCTCTCCCTTTAAAGTGCGAGAGTCTGGAAAATACAGAAAACTGCTTTTACTTCTGCTTCATACTCATATGTAGGTCATTAAGTTCAATGCAAACAAGTATAAAACTGTGTTTGCAGTTGTTTAGACTGTTTCTGGTTGTCTAGATTGAGTTTGCAGTTATGAAGACTGAATATCTGGTTGTCTAGACTATGTTTGTGGTTGTCTAGACTGTTTCTGGTTGTCTAGATTGAGTTTGCAGTTGTCTAGACTGTGTTTCTGGTTGTCTAGACTGAGTTTGCAGTTGTCTAGACTGTGTTTGTGGTATGAAGACTGACTATCTGGTTGTGTGTTGCAGGAAACAGCAGGAGGAAGCATTGTACCAGAGCATCAAGGAGGCGAGGTTAGCAGCCGAAAAACTGGAAGAAGAGAAGAAAAAACGTGAGGCAGAAGATAAACTGGAAGATTTGAGGGTGAGAGATTTCACTGAGGATTCAAGGAGAGATGAGATAAGATTTGTGCCTTCAGATTGAAATTCTGGGTGTTTAGGGGCACACTGTCATTCATGCCCCTCAGATTGAAATTCTGGGTGTTTAGGGGCACACTGTCATTCATGCCCCTCAGATTGAAATTCTGGGTGTTTAGGGGCACACTGTCATTCATGCCCCTCAGATTGAAATTCTGGGTATTTAAGGGCACACTGTCATTCATGCCCCTCAGATTGAAATTCTGGGTGTTTAGGGGCACACTGTCATTCATGCCCCTCAGATTGAAATTCTGGGTGTTTAGGGGCACACTGTCATTCACGCCCTCAGATTGAAATTCTGGGTGTTTAGGGGCACACTGTCATTCATGCCCCTCAGATTGAAATTCTGGGTGTTATGGGGCACACTGTCATTCATGCCCCTCAGATTGAAATTCTGGGTGTTATGGGGCACACTGTCATTCACGCCCTCAGATTGAAATTCTGGGTGTTTTAGGGGCACACTGTCATTCACGCCCTCAGATTGAAATTCTGGCTGTTTAGGGGCACAATCTCACAGGATTACACAACTTTAAATTTGCATGCACTTCCATTCAGTTACATGGTTAACCATTGCATTATAACATTAAAAGTGCAAAATTCAAGATCGTCATAACTTTAATCACTATGCAAATATGATTTGTGTAACCAAACAATCAGTTACCTATAGTCCACCCCATTCTCTTAAAAAAATATTTTAAAAAATAATTTCAGTTTGGTTTGAGGTAAAAAGAAAAGTAAAAGTGTTTTGGAAATAACAAAAAAATTAAAATGTTGTGTCTTATTTAGAAAACAATCGGCTCAGAAATAAATAACTTGTAGTAAATTCCATAGTATGAAAAAAGATGTTTGCTGTGGGAAGGACCACATGTGTATAGATGAAGATGACGTAAACTGAGTTTTGGTTACTTAAGATTTTGAAATACTGTCCCCTGTACTAACTCGCACCCATCCGATTGAATTTCTAGGTATATAGGGGCACACTCTTCAAAATGAAAAGTGTGAAACAACTGTTGTTAATACATGAATTGTGTGTTCAGATTTCTGACGCCGAGCTTCGTCGCCGGACCGTGGAAAAGATGGACCGCGTGAAGCAGCGGCGGAGCAGCGAGATCTACATCCAGTGGAAGGAGATGCGGCACCAGCTGGAGTTGTCTGCCCTGAAGAGCAGTGTCGAGGTCGACGCCAGCTGGGTGGAACAAGGTTTGTTATAGAGCCGCCGACTCAGAACATGATAACGTGACCAAAATACCTTTCTTAGCAAGGGAGATTTTATATGCACTATCCCACAGACAGGATAACACATACCATGGCCTTTGATATACCAGTTGTGGTGCACTGGCTGGAACAAGAAATAATCGAATGGTCTCACTGATGGGAATCGATCCCAAACCGACCACACATGAAGTGAATGCTTCACCACTTTGCTATGTCCCACGGTTTTTTCATTTCTTGTTTATCTATTTTTTTTTTTATGAAATACTCAATTATCTGCTATACTCAAATACATACATGTTAAATGACAGTAAAATTGATATGTATGAAGAGAGTAAATACAAAAATATTGTAGGAATATGTTAAATGTATCAAAATACACCAGATTTACTTACACATTGATTTACCAACAAACACCAAATTTATTCAAGTTTTTTAATCTGTGTCAAGTGGCTGTGTTGAGATAGTGTCTTGACATGGCTTTTTTTTAATCTGTGTCAAGTGCCTGTGTTGAGATAGTGTCTTGACATGGCTTTTTTTAATGTGTCAAGTGCCTGTGTTGAGATAGTGTCTTGACATGGCTTTTTTTAATGTGTCAAGTGCCTGTGTTGAGATAGTGTCTTGACATGGCTTTTTTTAATGTGTCAAGTGCCTGTGTTGAGATAGTGTCTTGACATGGCTTTTTTTTTAATCTGTCAAGTGCCTGTGTTGAGATAGTGTCTTGACATGGCTTTTTTTTAAATCTCTGTCAAGTGCCTGTGTTGAGATAGTGTTTTGACATGGCTTTTTTTAATGTGTCAAGTGCCTGTGTTGAGATAGTGTCTTGACATGGCTGTTTTTAATGTGTCAAGTGCCTGTGTTGAGATAGTGTCTTGACATGGCTTTTTTTAATGTGTCAAGTGCCTGTGTTGAGATAGTGTCTTGACATGGCTTTTTTTTAATCTGTGTCAAGTGCCTGTGTTGAGATAGTGTCTTGACATGGCTTTTTTTTAATCTGTGTCAAGTGCCTGTGTTGAGATAGTGTCTTGACATGGGTTTTTTTAATGTGTCAAGTGCCTGTGTTGAGATAGTGTCTTGACATGGCTTTTTTTAATGTGTCAAGTGCCTGTGTTGAGATAGTGTCTTGACATGGCTTTTTTTTAAATCTCTGTCAAGTGCCTGTGTTGAGATAGTGTCTTGACATGGCTTTTTTTTAAATCTCTGTCAAGTGCCTGTGTTGAGATAGTGTTTTGACATGGCTTTTTTTAATGTGTCAAGTGCCTGTGTTGAGATAGTGTCTCGACATGGCTGTTTTTAATCTCTGTCTAGTGTCTGTGTATCTTTTAACCTCTTTCGCTGTCTACCTCCACATCTTAGTCCTTGTTTCTCTGACCACAACATATACTTGTCTCCTCTTGACCTGACTCAGAATTTTAAATTGATCACTACCAGCCTCGGTGGTATCATTGTTAAGCCATCGGACATACGGCTGGTAGGTACAGGGTTCACAGCCCGGTACTGGCTCCCACCCAGAGCAAGTTTTAATGACTCAATGGGCAGGTGTAAGACTACTACATCCTCTTCTCTCTCACTAACAACTAACTCAAGGAGGTGTGTGCCCAGGACAGTCTGCTTAAACCGTAACTGGATATAAGCACGAAATTAAGTTGAAATGAATAAATGACATTGATTACTAATGTAATCATTTACCGCGGTATTCGTCTCCAGATAAGATTTGAATTTCGGTGTCCGGGGTATGCCAGACAAATTTGTAGGTGATTCCACATAAATTTATACAATTAAATTTGAAGAGTTAATATCAAAAACAATATTTTTCCATTTTTCAGATTTTAGAGTTAATAGTAAAGGTAAACTGATGATAATAGTTTTAATACAGCTCAACAGTACAGCAGTAAAGTTTCTGACAAAAACACAATCTATACTCATTGACCAGGATGTTAAAACAGCTTTGTGTGATTATTACTCTACGTCATGTTGCAAGGTTTTACATATTTTTATCAAAATGACATAAATAGATATCATGAAAACATTACTAATCCTAGCATGGAACGTGGCTGTATTCAGAAACACCACACACTGCTTTATAAGAACCGAGTACCTTTAAATGTATTATTCGCATTTCGGGGGGTGCAGGATTTAGCTCAGTCGGTTGAGTGCTTGTTTGAGGTGTTTGCATTGCAGGATCGAACCACCTCGGTGGATCCATTCAGCTGATTGGGTTTTTTCTCGTTCCAACCAGTGCACCACAACTGGACACAGGCCATGGTATGTGCTTTCCTGTCAGTGGGAAAGTGCATGTAAAAGATCCCTTGCTGCATTAGGAAAAATGTAGCGGGTTTCCTCTGATGACTACATGTCAGAATTACCAAATGTTTGACATCCAATAGCCGATAATTAATTAATCAATGTGCTCCAGTGGTATTGTTAAACAAAACAAACAAACATATTCTAATTTCATTTTTTTTCTTTTCTTGTTTTCCTCACAGAGAAGAAGTCGAAGACTGCTGAGAAAAAGATGCGCGAGCTCGCTCAGACTGCTAGAGAAGAATACCGCGCCTCTTTGAGACGAACTAAGAAATTAATTGATGCTGCCAAAATGTTTGGTCAGAATAACAGTAACACGGGCAGCGTGAAGCCTCCATTACCACCCAAGTATGTCAGCTTGTTAGAGGGACATTCGTGGGGGGAGGTGTAGCTTGTAAGATGTAGTTAGAGGGACATTCATGGGGGGGGAGGTGTGGCTCGTAAGATGTAGTTAGAGGGAAATTCATGGGGGGGAGGTGTGGCTCGTAAGATGTAGTTAGAGGGACATTCATGGGGGGAGGTGTGGCCCCGTAAGATGTAGTTAGATGGACATTCATGGGGGGGAGGTGTGGCTCGTAAGATGTAGTTAGAGGGACATTCATGGGGGGGAGGTGTGGCTCGTAAGATGTAGTTAGAGGGACATTCATGGGGGGGAGGTGTGGCTCGTAAGATGTAGTTAGAGGGACATTCATGGGGGGGAGGTGTGGCTCGTAAGATGTAGTTAGAGGGACATTCATGGGGGGAGGTGTGGCTCGTAAGATGTAGTTAGAGGGACATTCATGGGGGGGAGGTGTGCTCGTAAGATGTAGTTAGAGGGACATTCATGGGGGGAGTGTGGCTCGTAAGATGTAGTTATAGGGACATTCATGGGGGGGGAGGTGTGGCTCGTAAGATGTAGTTAGAGGGACATTCATGGGGGGGAGGTGTGGCTCGTAAGATGTAGTTAGAGGAACATTCATGGGGGGAGGTGTGGCCCCGTAAGATGTAGTTAGAGGGACATTCATGGGGGGGAGGTGTGGCTCGTAAGATGTAGTTAGAGGGACATTCATGGGGGGGAGGTGTGGCTCGTAAGATGTAGTTAGAGGGACATTCATGGGGGGGGGGAGGTGTGCTTGTAAGATGTAGTTAGAGGGACATTCATGGGGGGAGGTGTGGTTCGTAAGATGTAGTTAGAGGGACATTCATGGGGGGAGGTGTGGCCCGTAAGATGTAGTTACAGGGACATTCATGGGGGGAGGTGTGGCCCGTAAGATGTAGTTAGAGGGACATTCACGGGGGGAGGTGTGGCCCGTAAGACGTAGTTAGAGGGACATTCACGGGGGGAGGTGTGGCCCGTAAGACGTAGTTAGAGGGACATTCACGGGGGGAGGTGTGGCCCGTAAGATGTAGTTAGAGGGACATTCACGGGGGGAGGTGTGGCCCGTAAGACGTAGTTAGAGGGACATTCACGGGGGAGGTGTGGCCCGTAAGATGTAGTTAGAGGGACATTCACGGGGGGGAGGTGTGGCCCGTAAGACGTAGTTAGAGGGACATTCACGGGGGGGAGGTGTGGCCCGTAAGATGTAGTTAGAGGGACATTCACGGGTGGGAGGTGTGGCCCGTAAGATGTAGTTAGAGGGACATTCACGGGGGGGAGGTGTGGCCCGTAAGATGTAGTTAGAGGGACATTCACGGGGGGAGGTGTGGCCCGTAAGATGTAGTTAGAGGGACATTCACGGGGGGAGGTGTGGCCCGTAAGACGTAGTTACAGGGACATTCACGGGGGGAGGTGTGGCTCGTAAGACGTAGTTACAGGGACATTCATGGGGGGAGGTGTGGCCCGTAAGATGTAGTTAGAGGGACATTCACGGGGGGAGGTGTGGCCCGTAAGACGTAGTTAGAGGGACATTCACGGGGGGAGGTGTGGCCCGTAAGACGTAGTTAGAGGGACATTCACGGGGGGAGGTGTGGCCCGTAAGATGTAGTTAGAGGGACATTCACGGGGGGAGGTGTGGCCCGTAAGACGTAGTTAGAGGGACATTCACGGGTGGGAGGTGTGGCCCGTAAGATGTAGTTAGAGGGACATTCACGGGGGGAGGTGTGGCCCGTAAGACGTAGTTAGAGGGACATTCACGGGGGGGAGGTGTGGCCCGTAAGATGTAGTTAGAGGGACATTCACGGGTGGGAGGTGTGGCCCGTAAGACGTAGTTAGAGGGACATTCACGGGGGGAGGTGTGGCCCGTAAGATGTAGTTAGAGGGACATTCACGGGGGGAGGTGTAGCTCGTAAGATGTAGTTAGCATGAATTCCGATCGATCAAGGGGCGAGACGTAGCCCAGTGGTAAAGCACTCGCCTGATGCGTGGTCGGTCTGGGATCGATACCCGTCGGTGGGCCCATTGGGCTATTCTTCGTATCAGCCAGTGCACTATGACTGGTATATCAAAGGCTGTGGTGTGTGCTATCCTGTGTGGGATGATGCATATAAAAGATCCCTTGCTGCATTCGAACAAATATAGCATGTTTTCTCTTATGGCTATACAAGTCAGAATTACAAAATATTTGACATCCAATAGCCGATGATTGATAAATCAATGTGCTCTAGTGGTGTGATTAAACAAAACAAACTTAATTTTTTCCGATCGATCAAAGGTTTGATAATCATTGACGTACTTGGTTGTTTTCTCCATCACAAACTGGTTGGAATGTCCTCTAGGATGCCACGAACAGTCCAACCTGTACTAAGCAGACACCTAAGGCAATAGGTAAAAGTGGCTGCTTATTACAGGTTGCTCATTATTGGGGGGGGGGGGGGGGGGGTATGTATTTTAACTGTATGCTGATCATCAAATATTTGTGTGTACTAGCCATGATGCTCAATTATACCACATCTTCACATTCATGTATCAGTTTATGTTCGATTAATACAAAATAAAACAGAACATAATATAAAGTTAAACTGATTTCTTTATTTAAATACAAGTTTAAAAGGACCATCAAATGTAATTAATCCATGAGTAAAACAGACATTTAAATAAGTTGTTTAGTTCAAGCAGTAACAAATTAAAACACAACTACATTTTAAACAAATCTCCAGTCTGTGTTTGTTTTGATTTTTCTTCTATTCTCACGTTTGTTGTAAGGTCTTCCAGTGCCATGGCGGAATCAAGGACATCACTTTTGTTGTGGGACAGTGTAAAATCATTCACCATCTTCATGTACTCCTCTGCATCATTCAGTGTGCACACCTGTTTGTGCGAATCAGCTGTTTCTTTCTCCTCTGCACCATTCGGTGTGCACACCTGTTTGTGCGAATCAGCTGTTTCTTTCTCCTCTGCACCATTCGGTGTGCACACCTGTTTGTGCGAATCAGCTGTTTCTTTCTCCTCTGCACCATTCGGTGTGCACACCTGTTTGTGCGAATCAGCTGTTTCTTTCTCCTCTGCACCATTCGGTGTGCACACCTGTTTGTGCGAATCAGCTGTTTCTTTCTCCTCTGCACTATTTGGTGTGCACACCTGTTTGTGCGAATCAGCTGTTTCTTTCTCCTCTGCACCATTCGGTGTGCACACCTGTTTGTGCGAATCAGCTGTTACTTTCTCCTCTGCACCATTCAGTGTGCACACCTGTTTGTGCGAATCAGCTGTTTCTTTCTCCTCTGCATCATTCAGTGTTCACACCTGTTTGTGCGAATCAGCTGTTTCTCTTTCCTTTTCATTGTCATCCTCGCTGTCAGTCTGGGAGTTAACTTCTTCAAGAATTTCTGTTGCTGATCTTCACTAGTCCTCATTATTATTATCCCAGGTCGCTACGTTGTCATAAAGTCTACTGAATCAGCAGCCAGAAACCTCTTTTGTCAGTTAGAAAAGAGAAAGTGGAATATCATCTTCGTCATCTGCTTTTCTCAAAACACTTGACTATTATACCAGTCTCCTCTTTGTTCCACAAACTATTTATCCAATAAATGGCATTTAGGACTGTGATTTCTTTCAACAGCTGAAAACCGTTTTTGTCATTTTTGTACTGAAGGTGTTTCTTTCTGAATTTCAGTTTGGTTGTCTGTATAGTTCCCTGGTCCATGGGCTGGGTTCTTCAAGTGGTGTGTGCTGGAAGTTATTTCAGTTTGGTTGTCTGTATAGTTCCCTGGTCCATGGGCTGGGTTCTTCAAGTGGTGTGTGCTGGAAGTTATTTCAGTTTGGTTGTCTGTATAGTTCCCTGGTCCATGGGCTGGGTTCTTCAAGTGGTGTGTGCTGGAGGAAGTTATTTCAGTTTGGTTGTCTGTATAGTTCCCTGGTCCATGGGCTGGGTTCTTCAAGTGGCGTGTGCTGGAAGTTATTTTAGTTTGGTTGTCTGTATAGTTCCCTGGTCCATGGGCTGGGTTCTTCAAGTGGTGTGTGCTGGAAGTTATTTCAGTTTGGTTGTCTGTATAGTTCCCTGGTCCATGGGCTGGGTTCTTCAAGTGGTGTGTGCTGGAAGTTATTTCAGTTTGGTTGTCTGTATAGTTCCCTGGTCCATGGGCTGGGTTCTTCAAGTGGCATGTGCTGGAAGTTATTTCAGTTTGGTTGTCTGTATAGTTCCCTGGTCCATGGGCTGGGTTCTTCAAGTGGCGTGTGCTGGAAGTTATTTCAGTTTGGTTGTCTGTATAGTTCCCTGGTCCATGGGCTGGGTTCTTCAAGTGGCGTGTGCTGGAAGTTATTTCAGTTTGGTTGTCTGTATAGTTCCCTGGTCCATGGGCTGGGTTCTTCAAGTGGCGTGTGCTGGAAGTTATTTCAGTTTGGTTGTCTGTATAGTTCCCTGGTCCATGGGCTGGGTTCTTCAAGTGGCGTGTGCTGGAAGTTATTTCAGTTTGGTTGTCTGTATAGTTCCCTGGTCCATGGGCTGGGTTCTTCAAGTGGCGTGTGCTGGAAGTTATTTCAGTTTGGTTGTCTGTATAGTTCCCTGGTCCATGGGCTGGGTTCTTCAAGTGGTGTGTGCTGGAAGTTATTTCAGTTTGGTTGTCTGTATAGTTCCCTGGTCCATGGGCTGGGTTCTTCAAGTGGTGTGTGCTGGAAGTTATTTCAGTTTGGTTGTCTGTATAGTTCCCTGGTCCATGGGCTGGGTTCTTCAAGTGGCGTGTGCTGGAGGAAGTTATTTCAGTTTGGTTGTCTGTATAGTTCCCTGGTCCATGGGCTGGGTTCTTCAAGTGGCGTGTGCTGGAGGAAGTTATTTCAGTTTGGTTGTCTGTATAGTTCCCTGGTCCATGGGCTGGGTTCTTCAAGTGGTGTGTGCTGGAGGAAGTTATTTCAGTTTGGTTGTCTGTATAGTTCCCTGGTCCATGGGCTGGGTTCTTCAAGTGGCGTGTGCTGGAGGAAGTTATTTCAGTTTGGTTGTCTGTATAGTTCCCTGGTCCATGGGCTGGTTCTTCAAGTGGTGTGTGCTGGAGGAAGTTATTTCAGTTTGGTTGTCTGTATAGTTCCCTGGTCCATGGGCTGGGTTCTTCAAGTGGCGTGTGCTGGAAGTTATTTCAGTTTGGTTGTCTGTATAGTTCCCTGGTCCATGGGCTGGGTTCTTCATGTGGTGTGTGCTGGAAGTTATTTCAGTTTGGTTGTCTGTATAGTTCCCTGGTCCATGGGCTGGGTTCTTCAAGTGGTGTGTGCTGGAAGTTATTTCAGTTTGGTTGTCTGTATAGTTCCCTGGTCCATGGGCTGGGTTCTTCAAGTGGCGTGTGCTGGAGGAAGTTATTTCAGTTTGGTTGTCTGTATAGTTCCCTGGTCCATGGGCTGGGTTCTTCAAGTGGCGTGTGCTGGAGGAAGTTATTTCAGTTTGGTTGTCTGTATAGTTCCCTGGTCCATGGGCTGGGTTCTTCAAGTGGTGTGTGCTGGAGGAAGTTATTTCAGTTTGGTTGTCTGTATAGTTCCCTGGTCCATGGGCTGGGTTCTTCAAGTGGCGTGTGCTGGAAGTTATTTCAGTTTGGTTGTCTGTATAGTTCCCTGGTCCATGGGCTGGGTTCTTCAAGTGGCGTGTGCTGGAAGTTATTTCAGTTTGGTTGTCTGTATAGTTCCCTGGTCCATGGGCTGCGTTCTTCAAGTGGCGTGTGCTGGAGGAAGTTATTTCACTGTCATATTCTCAGGGGTGCAGAAACGGAAAATATTCAACTAGCCCGCCAGACCAGAACCAACTTAAATTGATTATCCCACCAGAATTTCGACTAGTCCGCTAACCTATAGAACAATATATTATTGTTTGAAGCTAACTCGGCTAACTACTACCAAAATGGAACCATTTTTGTTGCCGAAAACGGAACTAATTTGTCTATAATTGCACCTCAGTGTATTGGCAAAAATGGTACAATATTTTGTTTAGCTATAACGGCATTTCATTATATTGGCGTAAACGGTGTTGGGGTGAAAATGTCTGGTCAGAAGATCCATTATTAAATGTTGAAATGTAAACAATGCATGTTTGCTGTAAACACCTGTGGGCTGCATTTTGAAGATAACAAAACAAATATTTGTTTCAGTGGCAGCATGGTTACAATTGTCTGCATTTCACTGACTTCTAGCTACCTGCTGATACTTCTATCTCCCTAGCCATATTAGCCATATAGCCATAGATTGTGGTGCTGTTTCAACCACAGCCATATAGCATGGATTGTGGTTCTGTTTCAACCACAGCCATATAGCCATAGATTGTGGTGCTGTTTCAACCACAGCCATATAGCATGGATTGTGGTGCTGTTTCAACCACAGCCATATAGCATGGATTGTGGTGCTGTTTCAACCACAGCCATATAGCATGGATTGTGGTGCTGTTTCAACCACAGCCATATAGCCATAGATTGTGGTGCTGTTTCAACCACAGCCATATAGCATGGATTGTGGTGCTGTTTCAACCACAGCCATATAGCCATAGATTGTGGTGCTGTTTCAACCACAGCCATATAGCATGGATTGTGGTGCTGTTTCAACCACATCCATATAGCCATAGATTGTGGTTCTGTTTCAACCACAGCCATATAGCCATAGATTGTGGTGCTGTTTCAACCACAGCCATATAGCCATAGATTGTGGTGCTGTTTCAACCACAGCCATATAGCCATAGATTGTGGTGCTGTTTCAACCACAGCCATATAGCCATGGATTGTGGTGCTGGTTCAACTACAGCCATATAGCCATAGATTCGGGTGCTGTTTCAACCACAGCCATATAGCCATGGATTGTGGTGCTGTTTCAACCACAGCCATATAGCCATGGATTGTGGTGCTGTTTCAACCACAGCCATATAGCCATGGATTGTGGTGCTGTTTCAACCACAGCCATATAGCCATGGATTGTGGTGCTGTTTCAACCACAGCCATATAGCCATGGATTGTGGTGCTGTTTCAACCACAGCCATATAACCATAGATTGTGGTGCTGTTTCAACCACAGCCATATAGCCATAGATTGTGGTGCTGTTTCAACCACAGAAGGTTCCATTTTGTTAATTTGGTTCCATTTTCACCTGTAGCTGTTTTGGCACAGTTCTGTTTTCGTCTATTGGCAATGCAGTACATGTATTATTGTATATTTCGTCATAATTCTGAACCGTTTGTTTGAATGGTTTGGACTGGCATGACAATGCGGTATTGAGGATTCAATGCAAATTTTAATAATTAAGCAAAATTAAAATACTGTCAATTAGAAAAAGACAGATCGCCAATCAGACTGGTAGTTGCATTTTGTAACTTGCCGTCAGAATTTTTACTCGCTTTCGGGTGGATGAGACAAGGCATTGTTAAGGAAGAGCAGAACGTTTTGGCCTGTCATATTTTGTTATCAAATGTTTTCACCCACTTGATGAAAATCTTGGTATTCATCCATGCTTTACGATTCGCAGTATACATCACAGAAGGTGTCTCTGGCTTAAGCCTCGGTTTAATCAATTTTCCAATTACCAGTGACCTAATTTTTTTTAAAGTGATACTTGCACACAGCGCTTCAGTGATTCTTTCTTTTGATCATTTGCCACCTGCACAATTGTCCCCCCTTCACATACAGTGTCTGTCTATATGTATCATGATAAAATAAAACCAGTGTCGTCCATACTGAAAATATCTTTCAATCATATTCCACACTTAGGTCTGGTAGTTTTTCTTTCCAGTCTTCAACAGTTTTTTCAGTCACATCACCTCTTTCCTCACTCATGGTTCCAAACACGATGTTGTTCTGTGAGCGAAACGACTCCAGCCAACCATTACATCACCTCTTTCCTCACTCATGGTTCCAAACACGATGTTGTTCTGTGAGCGAAACGACTCCAGCCAACCATTACATCACCTCTTTCCTCACTCATGGTTCCAAACACGATGTTGTTCTGTGAGCGAAACGACTCCAGCCAACCATTACATCACCTCTTTCCTCACTCATGGTTCCAAACACGATGTTGTTCTGTGAGCGAAACGACTCCAGCCAACCATTACATCACCTCTTTCCTCACTCATGGTTCCAAACACGATGTTGTTCTGTGAGCGAAACGACTCCAGTCAACCATTACATGCTTTTAAACACTTTAAATATTTCATTTCCAAGTTCATTGGTGAAATTTCTTGCCTTTTCTTGCAGTAACGGGCCAGAAATGTTGATCCTTTTTCCTCACACGTTGTAGCATTAAAAACCATAGCAAACAAAGTTTGTTGATTTCATCATTTCCTGTAGTTCTCCTAAGCCGCTTTATCTCCCCTGAAACATTGTTATCGTAATCATTGAAAACATCTGCTTTACATTTTACAATATTTTGTATTTGCATTCTACCGACCCCAAACTGGCAATTTTTCACGAGCTTTCAACACTTTCTAACTGTTCCAGTACATTAATTCGTTCATCCAGCATTAAAACCTTTCTTTTGACTTTTGGCATTGTTGTTTTACTCCAGAATGATAAAATACAACTGAAATGTTTTTCATCAGCCCCAAGTTCGGCCAGCAAATGTTATGCTAAAATTCACAAACTATTTGATTTGTTCCCGACATGGATATTTGGTTTACTGTGAAGTGCATAACCCAGTCTGGTGGACGTTTTTCTATTCAGTCTGGCCAGTCTGGCGGACGTTTTTCTGTTCAGTCTGGCCAGTCTGGCAGATGTTTTTCTGTTCAGTCTGGTAGACGTTTTTCTGTTCAGTCTGGCCAGTCTGGCAGATGTTTTTCTGTTCAGTCTGGCCAGTCTGGCAGATGTTTTTCTGTTCAGTCTGGCCAGTCTGGTAGATGTTTTTCTGTTCGGTCTGGTAGATGTTTTTCTGTTCAGTCTGGCCAGTCTGGCAGATGTTTTTCTGTTCAGTTTGGTAGATGTTTTTCTGTTCAGTCTGGCCAGTCTGGCAGATGTTCTTCTGTTCAGTCTGGCCAGTCTGGCAGATGTTTTTCTGTTCCGTCTGGCCAGTCTGGTAGATGTTTTTCTGTTCGGTCTGGCCAGTCTGGTAGATGTTTTTCTGTTCGGTCTGGCCAGTCTGGTAGATGTTATTCTGTTCAGTCTGGTAGATGTTTTTCTGTTCGGTCTGGCCAGTCTGGTAGATGTTTTTCTGTTCGGTCTGGCCAGTCTGGTAGATGTTTTTCTGTTCAGTCTGGTAGATGTTTTTCTGTTCAGTCTGGCCAGTCTGGCAGATTTTTTTCTGTTCAGTCTGGCCAGTCTGGTAGATGTTTTTCTGTTTAGTCTGGCCAGTCTGGTAGATGTTTTTCTGTTCAGTCTGGCCAGTCTGGTAGATGTTTTTCTGTTCAGTCTGGCCAGTCTGGTAGATGTTTTTCTGTTCAGTCTGGCCAGTCTGGTAGATGTTTTTCTGTTTACTCTGGCCAGTCTGGTAGATGTTTTTCCGTTCAGTCTCACTGAATTCGCCCCTGGTGTTTCATTACCGCATCAGTCTGTTTTGTTTACAAAAAATATATTGATCTCTGACTAAGTAAGTTGTAATATTAATGATGAATTGTAATTCCAGTCAGTTGAGATACACATGCCAGACTTGTCTTAAGAAACCTATGTATTCAAAGCCAATTAGGTTTCTTCATCACATTCAATTTCTTAAATGGTTCACAATAGGGACTGTGTGCAACCATCGGACATATCCGGTAACTTGTCGCCCAGTACTGGTCACTGTTGAGTAAAAGTTAATCCTTTGCATTGATTAGATTTAATGATCAGGAAATTACAGTAACCACTTAATACAGGTGTTTTATGGATTAATTACTGTAACCACTTAATACGGGTGTTTTATGGATTAATTACTGTAACCACTTAATACGGGTGTTTTATGGATTAATTACTGTAACCACTTAATACGGGTGTTTTATGGATTAATTACTGTAACCACTTAATACGGGTGTTTTATGGATTAATTACTGTAACCACTTAATACGGGTGTTTTATGGATTAATTACTGTAACCACTTAATACGGGTGTTTTATGGATTAATTACTGTAACCACTTAATACGGGTGTTTTATGGATTAATTACTGTAACCACTTAATACGGGTGTTTTATGGATTAATTACTGTAACCACTTAATACGGGTGTTTTATGGATTAATTACTGTAACCACTTAATACGGGTGTTTTATGGATTAATTACTGTAACCACTTAATACGGGTGTTTTATGGATTAATTACTGTAACCACTTAATACGGGTGTTTTATGGATTAATTACTGTAACCACTTAATACGGGTGTTTTATGGATTAATTACTGTAACCACTTAATACGGGTGTTTTATGGATTAATTACTGTAACCACTTAATACGGGTGTTTTATGGATTAATTATTGTAACCACTTAATACGGGTGTTTTATGGATTAATTACAGTAACCACTTAATACGGGTGTTTTATGGATTAATTACTGTAACCACTTAATATAGGTGTTTTATGGATTAATTACTGTAACCACTTAATACAGGTGTTTTATGGATTAATTACTGTAACCACTTAATACAGGTGTTTTATGGATTTGGGATCCAATTTAGCTGGCTGTGTTAGATAGGTGACCACTTATTATGAGTGCATTTACGTTATAAATTGTTTGGGAGGGGGAAAAGGTAATATATCTGATATAAAATAGAAGCATATTAAATATTGTGTAATCATATCACGCATGTTGAGATGTGTTGGTCATATGTTTACTGCACCTAACTTTCATTGTATAATGGTTTTTTGACATACATTTATTTTTCTAGAGAACATCTGATTGGTGTGAATAACAGACTTACCCAACCGCGACCTTCAAACCGTCCACCACGACCTCCAAATCGAGCCGCTGTTGTCGAGTGGTTTCAACAGGAGGAGAGGCCTAGGGGGGTGCACCTCGACGCCACGGGGAAGATAGCTCCCTGGTTTCACGGTCAGTTTCTCATGTATTAACCAATACAGACTGAGTCCTAACACTGTATTATGTGGGAGGGTAGTGGGGGGTGCAACTCGACTACGGGGAAGATAGCTCCCTGGTTTCATGGTCAGTTTCTCGTGTATTAACCAATACAGACTGAGTCCTAACTGTATTATGTGGGAGGGTAGTGGGGGGGTGCACCTCGACTCCACGGGGAAGATAGCTCTCTGGTTTCACTGTCAGTTTCTCTTAATAATAAACACAGACTGAGTTCTAACACTGTGTTATGTGGGAGGGTAGCGGGGGAGTGCACCTTGACTCCACGGAGAAGATTGCTCTCTGGTTTCATAATGGAGTTTTCTTGTGCATTAAGCCCTAAACTATGAACGATTACCCCATATTGCAAGAAGGACTATTATGAAAAAAGTAATATTTGTGTAGTGTACACATGGTGTATTCGGGGTGGGGTTTAGCTCAGTCGGTTGAGTGCTCGCTTGAGGTGCTTACGTCGCAGGATCAAACCACCTTGGTGGATCCATTCAGCTGATTGTTGTTTTTTCTCATTACAACCAGTGCACCACAACTGGACAAAGGCCATGGTATGTGTTTTCCTGTCTGTAGGAAAGTGCATATAAAAGATCCCTTGCTGCATTAGAAAAAATGTAGCAGGTGACTACGTGTCATAATTACCAAATGTTTGACGTCCAATAGCCGATGATTAATTAATCAAACAAAACAAACTTTAACATGGTGTATTCTGATGACGTTGTTGTTTTGCAGGTATTATTAGCCGAGTTGAGGCGGAGAAATTGTTGGAGAATAAAGGCATTGGCACGTTTCTTGTGCGTGTTAGTGAGCGTGTCTGGGGCTACACGATATCATACAAGGGAGACGAGCGCATAAAACACTTCCTCATCGACACATCAGAAACAGGCTACCAGTTCTTTGGAGCAAGCCAGATGGTGCACAAAACCTTATCAGACTTAGTTACATTTCACAGAGTTAGTACAATTGTTTTAAGTCTCATTCATTCCTTCGTTTATTCATTAATTCATTCAATATCCAATAACTGATGTATTTTTGTGCTGGGGTGTCGTTAAACATTCTTCTGTCTTTCATAAAAAAGGGCGAGACGTAGCCCAGTGGTAAAGTGCTCGCCTGATGCGTGGTCGGTCTGGGATCGATCCCCGTCGGTGGATCTGTTGGGCTATTTCTTGTTCTAGCCAGTGCATCAAAACTGGTATATCAAAAGGCTGTGGTATGTGCTATCCTGTCTGTGCATATAAAAGATCCTTTGCAACTAATGGAAACATGTAGTGGGTTTCCTCTTTAAGACTGTATGTCAGAATTACCAAAATTGAAATGTTTGACATCCAATAGCCAGGCCTTCTAGAATACGGTGGCCCAATGCCCGAGGCCAGTGTTTTTTGGATTCGGGCCAGTAAAAGTTACTTTGTGCAATCCCAATGGCAAGTGGTAAAAAAAACAAAAAAACAAAAAACAAAAATCTACAACGCCACGCCTTACGATCATACAAAAACAAAAAAAACATCTACAAGTCACTTCTATCGATTTGCTATCTCATGCAATATTTCACTAACAAATAGTTGGCCACCAGTAATCTCTGACCCATCCATGACATCAATATACCTACTGATATAACTTTATTAAAGTTATAAAGTGTAAACATTGGAAAAACAAAAGTTCATTGTTTTGCCGCCATTTTGTGTTTTTACACTGAAATCCAAAGATTTGTTACTCTAATACTAATAATAAGCAAAACGGTAACAAGTCTTTTATTAGTTTTAAAGGTTGCACGTCACTATTTACAAATACTTTAAATGTGTAAATTATTAATTTAATTTATAAAATATAACATAAATTGCAAAAAAAGAAGAAGAAAAAAGAAGAAGCTTAAGAACACAGTATCATGAAATAGATAATTTAACAAAGTACCCAAATTGCAAAATTACTAATATGGTGTGTGTGTGTTGGAGGTGTGTGTGTGTGGGGGGGGGGGGGGGCCTTAAACTGCAATACATGTACACTTTATGCTAATAAAGGTTCTTAATTGTTTCTTTTCTCTTTTTGTTTTTTGAGGGTGCGGGGTAAGTTCCCATTCATAAGTAAATGAATAATGCTGTTAATTGTTGTAATATCTCGGTAACATGGATTATTTTTTATAACTTATGTGGTTTTAGTGGAAATAATTATTTTAAAATTTTAATAAGTACGGTAACTTTATTCTAAACTGATAAAAATTATTTGCATATTTTTCTAAACAAACCATAAAGCAAGCCCAATGAGCCTGTCTGTTGTGTAAATTGATTAAGCATGATCTCAGTATGAAAAATGGGACGTTAAAAAGTTAATTATTTTAATTTACTGTTTTTAGTTTTATCAACAGTTAAAATTGGGCAAGTGAATTTTTCACCATGGCCAGTGAATTTTTAAAAATATTCTAGATCCCCTGCAATAGCCAATAATTAATAAATCAATGTGCTCTAGTGTTGTTGTTAAACAATAGAAACTTTAATTTTTGACAAAAACCATGTTGAGTGAGTACAAATTTATAATTTTAACTCACATAAATTTAATTAAATGTTTTATAAATACATAAAATAAAGTGCATATTTGAATCGGTAGGTATTATTTTTGTGGGTTTTTTAAAATGTTTATGATATTTTAGATCAGTTAATGTTGAATATTATTAGGCAAAAAATCGAAAAAGTTGCGTTTACTTACAAGCATTTGTGGCCAGATGTCCAGTATTTATGTCCATTATTCCGAATAACTGTGTTTTTCTGACTAGAATAAAAAACAAACGAACTATGATTCATATCCTAATATTTTCGTTGTTGGTAAAACGATCAAATGTATTATAAAATTAGCTGTCACAATCAGCTATCGATTCCTAAAAATGACTGCGATGTGCCGCCATTGTTGTCAAGCAAAAATATTTTCCATTGAAAAACGAAAAACTAAAGCTACCCTACTGCGAAAGTATCTATTTCCTGTATATGGTTACTATTTCCAGTGAGTGTCATGTGCAAAACGGCGAGAATATGAATTGGGGAATGCACTGTATACAGTGTACAGTATGTCAACTGGTGTGATGTCGGGTGAGATATCTTGCCTGCAGTAGTCAGAAGGTTAATGAATAACTATATATAGTGTATACAGTGGTGCACACTCAGTAGAAACACCCACTCATCATCATAGGCATTGAAAGGGCTAATTGTAGACACATTTATTTCATGACTGCATTTACTGATGAACATATTTTCAGTTATTAAACACATTCACAGATTTGTTTTCTATTTTCAGGACAGTCCAATTGCAATAAAAGGAAATGAAATGTTGGAGTTCCCTTGCCGGCAAGCTGTCGAACCTCCCGATTACTCCGAGTTGCTAGGTGATGTTAAATCTCAAGTCACGTTTGTGTAGCATGCACAGACAGTTTAGCGTGTAAATATTAGAAAATATGGCTGACGTTCACTTGTACATATCTAATACTAATAACAGGAAAGTAGTATATATGATCTGTTTTGTTGAGTCTGTGTGGCAAAATGTGGTGACTCGTTTGTGAACAGACTGTTACTGTATTTGTTCACTCAGGTCAACAGGCTGCGCAGTATCATGATATATTCAAATGTCGTGATGATGAAATTATGTTCAAATATTCATATTTGGTGTTAAATGAACATGTTCAAACATAATAGTTTTACTACTGAATATATTCAAATATGACTGGGTTCATAATAAACAAGTTTAAATATGATGATGGTATTCATAAAGAACATGTTCAAATATGATGGTGTTTGTAATGGACATATGATGGTGTTGATAATGATCATGTTCAAATATGATCATGTTCATAAACATATTCAAATGTGATGGTGTTTGTAATGGACATGTTCACATATGATGGTGTTGATAATGAACATGTTCAAATCTGTTATCGTGTTCATAAATATGTTCAAATAATATGGTGTCTGTAACATGTTAAAATATGATAGTGTTTGCAGTGAACATGTTCAAATATGATGGTATTCATAAACATGTTCAAGTATGATATCAGTGTTCATAAACATGTTTTAATATGGTGTTTGTAATGAACATGTTGAAATGTGATTGTGTTCCAAACAAATTGAAGAAATGTATTTTTAGCTGGTTGAGAGATCCACATCACAGTGTAGTGGGTTCAAATCCCGATGTCGTACATCCTATGTTTTAATGTTTCAAAAATCTAACACATTGTGTATTGAATGAGAAGTCACATATTGTTTTTAAATATTTCTAAACATCAGTATTCACACTACAGTGGTGTAAATGGATTAATTCATGCTGAAATATTGTCCAGAACACTGAATTATAGTCCAGAACACTGAATTATTGACATAACAAAGAAATGTGCTTATTTTTACCAAAGAAAAAATTATGATGTATTGCCATTGAAATAGCTTATACTTAAACCCAAGTAAAAGATGTTCTGTTGGTTGTTAGTATGTTACATAGGAAAACTCAATGCACAATATTTTAATATAATGTACTATGAACTGAGAGGTTTTAAAGCACTTAAAATGACGTAAATGTTTTCTGTCTACAATGTCAGTCAAAATAGTTTACAGGGATGTAGGTAATTTTATATTTAATTTTCTTTGATGAGCCAGTAATAATGTTGATGACTTGCGAGGTGTAGGTGTGTTTTTTGGAGGGCCAGTCAGTATTGATAACCTTGACAGTTCACTTCTAAAATTCATTAACAAAAACCTGTATCAAACTCCAAATGTTGATATTATATTATATATAGTGCAGCATTTTGAATGATTGAGAGTTAAATTCAGGAAACTCAATGGGATTGAGGGACAAAATCATTGTTCTAACACTCCAATAGTTTGACACTGGTTTGTTGTATATAACAAAACAGTTTGTTTGTACATTTATACAGATAATTTTGACCATTTGCAATTATTATACTTTTAGTATTGTTGATGTGTTAAACCGCTATATTTCTAACTACTGCATTTGTTTAATGATTTGCCATATTCCTAACTATTGTAATTGTTTAACAGTTTGTTTTATTTCTAACTACTGCATTTGTTTAATGATTTGCCATATTCCTAACTACCACATTTGTAATTGGATTATTCATTACTTATTGTAAGCATGTCACATCACTGTGCTTTCCATAGATACTATGTGTGCACATTGTATTAAATATATAGAGGCTATTTCATGGGGTTTTTTCGAATATGATTTTTATGTCAACGAGTGATGTGTGAGTAGTTGTTTTAACATGCCCCTATACCACTAAGGATTCGGGCAATATGATGTGTGAAAACCATATTTTCACAAATTATGAAGCAATGAGTGAAAATATGGTTTTCACACATCACAAGTTGACATAAAAATCGTATTCGAAAAAAACCCATTAAATGGTCTATTTATCATAATTCATATACAATTTTCCTACTTATTGACAATATCTTTTGCTTTTTGTTGTTAATGATTACCGGATAACTTGCTTATGTTCAGTTTTGGTAATATACTGGTACTTTTAAAACAAATATTCATTTTGTAGTGGCTCTATTATTTATTTTATATGATTATTGGTTTTCTATAAGTGTTATTCTTTGTTTCTCTTGTTTTTCATAATTAATGGTTTTCTGTCAGTTATGAGTTTTTAAATGGTTGTGAAAATAAATAGAAACCAAACATTTTGGATAATTTTTCTTTATATAATGCTTAACAGAAATAACTGATGCTTAGAAAATTTGATTGTCACTTATAGTATTTGGTATCATTCACGGATGTATTTCTTTTTTTCTTCTTTTATTTCTGTGAAATTTTAATAACAAATAATGAAAAATCACAAATATTTTTATAATGAAAGTATTGAATTAATATCACAACTTCATGTCTTTTATTCATGATACAAAATTTTTATAAACATTTTATTTTTTAATGTCATGTTTTATCACTATCATTTAGAAACGTGTGTATTTTTATACCACAGATCAATGCATATCGTTTGATCGTATAAATGAACATACTCCACATGGGCATCTCTCTAAAGGGTATTCTGATGGTTGTTCACATGGTTGGTGTTACAGGTAATTTTTCTCAATTGCAGCCAGTGCTCCACAACTGGTGTAACAAAGGCTGTGGTATATACTATCCTGTCTGTGGGATGGTGCATATAAAAGATCCCTTGTTGCTAATCGAAAAAAAAGAGTAGCCCATGAAGTGGCGACAGCGGGTTTCCTCTCTCAATATCTGTGTGGTCCTTAACTGTATGTTTGACACCATATAACTGTAAATAAAATGTATTGAATACGTCGTTAAATAAAACATTTCCTTCCTTCTTTCAATTGTTTTCACAGGGAGGTCTGAAGATGTATATTCTTGTGTAATTTCCACTTCCCTCCCACTAGCAAAATACTAAATCTGTCATACAGGTATATACAGTACCGGTAGTTTCTAAACTTATAGACGGCGACACATAACAAAATTCTGTTATTCAATTGTCTCCCTTTGTACTGGCTGCATGTCTTCATTATGGAAAATCCTAATTTGCATAGTAAAGTCACTTGATATCAATGATTGTTGTTAAGAGTTTTAGTCATCGATATAGAGTACAAGATTTATTGAATATCAAACAAGATTTCATTACTTAAATATCATGTGTAACTTTCAAGGTAAGTAATGTTCTGTTTTCACAAGGTTTAGTGAATATTCTATTTATTATAATAAACTTTTGTATTCAAATACGATGATAATGTGTGATGACATGAATATCTGTAGTGGAACATATCACTTTGATACAAACATTTTGAACTGTACATGTAATAAACATTTTTCTTTGATGCATAATATCCGATTATTTCAAGTGTTTGGTTGGAAGTCAAAGTAACTATTTATTTAGTTATGTAACACTGTTGATGGCATTGAGCCAATTTTATTAGGCATTGTAAAATGTATTTGTTATTACAGCATTTTGTTACTATTCAGTTACTTAATACTTACCATACATCTTGCCTAAATTATGAATTCAGGTCAATCTAATGTGTTCCTTGTCAGTCTAGTGCTGGATGTAACTATGAATACATTTTATTCAGTCTGGTGTTGGATGTAACTATAAATACATTTTATGTTAAGCAACAACAAAAAAGAGAAGAAGACATATGGACCTCAGGAACTAGTGTTATTGAATTTAGTATGTTGAGTTGATGTAATGTACTTAATCCCGTTAACACATACTTTACATTTTACACTACTTTTGCAAATTGTATCACATTTTAAAGGATTTTTATCTTATTTATAACCGGTCACATCAGCAAACGGGGCCCAATTTTACAAAACATCGTAAGCCTAGTTTTGCACGTAAACGTAAATCATCGACTAAATCACAATTCTTATTACTATTATAGTACAACAAATATAGCTAGAAATGCACATATTTCATTTTCTTTTGTCCTTAAAATGCTCCATTTTCCTTAATGATATAATTTTTTGTGTGAAGTAGATGCTGAACACTTGTAAATGCGTGCTCGATATAACTGCTAGTTGCAGATGTAAACTTACGATGTTTTGTGAAATTACCCCAGGCTTTTATTAGGTTCTTTGTGGTGAAATTGAATGCAATCGGTTACATTATTTCTGTTTCACATATGAGCAAGCATTTCAAAATATCTTTTGTTTGTATATTTTTTAATCACTATCTACGTTTGTTTTTTAATTCTATTTTTATATTTTCATTAACTTAAGTATTTTTGCTGATGGATTTGTACTTGTGTAATAAATATGTATTTGTACAGGTGTAATACACTCGTATTTGTACTTGTGTAATAAAAACATTTGTACTGGTGTAATATACACGTATTTGTACTGGTGTAATACACATGTATAATACACACGTATTTGTACTGGTGTAATACACAAGTATTTGTACTGGTGTAATACACACATATTTGTACTGGTGTAATACACAAGTATTTGTACCAATGTAAACATAGATGTGTACCTTATTTATGTAATACATGGATTTGTGGATTTGTACTGGTGTAATACACAAGTATTTTTACCAATGTAATACATAAGTATTTATACTGATGCATAAGTATTTATTCATGAATTTGTACTGATATAAATACATTAGTATTTGTACTGTGAAAGTATTGGGGGGGGGGGTGAAATAACTAAAAATAGCTTGCTGGTTAATATTATTAGTCCTCTACATTAACTTTTCTGTCTAGGAGCCAGATGGAGCCTACTACTATTTTTTATATATATAGATAGTACAGAATGTTTTAGTCGCCAAAAGTAAAAAATGGCTGCATATGTGACTGAATTGGTCGCAGCGTATAGGGTTGCTGGTGTTGGTGAGAGGCCATGTCAATCCGATCTGGTTGTTTTGAACTTTGGTTTTCAGTCAGTTGATCGCTATATCCTGTATTCTTGTTTTTGTCATCCGTCCATTAAAAGTATCATTCATAGCCAAGTACAGCAACATGTTAAAATTGATCAGTCATAGCCAAGTACAGCAACATGTGTTAAAATTGATCATTCATAGCCAAGTACAGCAACATGTTAAAACTGATCAGTCCTAGCCAAGTACAGCAACATGTGTTAAAATTGATCATTCATAGCCAAGTACAGCAAAATGCTAAGATTGATCAGTCATAGCCAGGTACAGCAAGATGTTAAAATTAATCATTCATTGTCAAGTTCAGCAAACTGTTAAAATTGATAATTCTTAGCCAAGTATAGCAAAATGTTCATTGTCAACTACAGCAAAATGTTAAAATTTTTCATTCAGTGTCAAGCACAGCAAAATGTTAAAATTGGTAATTCATAACCAAGTAGAACAAAATGTTACAATTGATCATTCATTGAACACAGTGAAACATGTTAAAATTGACCATTGCCAAGTACAGTGAATTTCATCCTTGTTAAGTACACTGAAATTAATTAAAGTTGATTATTAACAAAATGTGTTTGAAATTAATCATTGTTAAGTACAGCAAAAAGAGTTAGAATTAATCATTGTTAAGTGCAGCAAAAAGAGTTAAGTACAGTGAAACACGTTAAAAAGCCAGCTACATTGACTTGAAGAACACAGTCTTTGATTTAGGAGCATGAAATACGCCTCATGAACATTAGCGGTACAGCCATGGCCATACCAGTTTTTGAGCCAGGAACAGTTTTTTTCTCTTCCTATGGCGTTCACATAGTACAGACCTCATCACATATATTGCTTTCATGGCCATACCAACTTTTAATTGCTTCCAATGTTCCTGATTGCACAAGTGCTTACTGACACATGTTACTGTATTGTGATGTTCAAATTGTCTTCATAGACATTCTAAAGTAAATTTAAATTATTTTTTATATTATTATATATCTTCAATTGTGCCTTGAAATATTAATGGTTTATTGTCATCAAAGTGAAAAGGTTGATTGTAAAGCTATTCATTGTTGAACATTAGCTATGCAAGCAAAAAAAAATCAAACATGTTTTAATTAGTTTACATTTTTTACTTGGTAGTTGTATTCGGTCATCATCTAGCATTATGTCCTGTAGGTTGTAGCTTTTTTGTGATGTTGTGTTCAAACCCTAACTGATGAAAGGCTTCTTGTGATGTTATGCATCTGACGTGTATCAAGACATGAATCATGGCCCCATGCTTATAAAACATTTACAGTCTAGACTGGAGACTAACTTAATAATGTCTTGGGAGGTTAATGTCATAACAACAGATGCCATACAAACTGAATGCATACTGCATCAGTAAAGATTTGAGTCTTAAGTTTTATAAGCATGGGCTCCGGACTGGGGTGGGGGTAGTGAGGAGCGCTTATCTTAAGAGTATATTGGATAAATGGATGGACAATGTGTGGTTGATGGGGAGGGGGAGGTTGATGGACAATGTGTGGTTGATGGGGAGGGGGAGGTTGATGGACAATGTGTGGTTGATGGGGAGGGGGAGGTTGATGGACAATGTGTGGTTGATGGGGAGGGGGAGATTGATGGACAATGTGTGGTTGATGGGGAGGGGGAGGTTGTTTGTGTTTTTGGATGGTTTTACATATTTCTGTGATTTTTATGTAATAAGTATTGTTTCTAGAATTTTATCTTAGAAAGCAAAACTTTATGCATAGATGTTAGAGCTTAAATGGGATGGATGGGTGCATGGTTGGTGGGTTGATGGGGCTTGTCAGAGGTTGGGGACCAATTCATGACATTCCTGTGATTCGTGTCATATAACCAGGACTGTTTAGTATGGATATAAAACCATGTTCTAGGTAGTGGGTTCAACTGAAAAAGGGTAATTTCAATGGAGGATGTCAGTGTTCAGTAAATTCACTATAAATCCATTAAGCTAGGATGCATAACCAGAACCCCTCTCTTGGAGCCAGGCCTGGATGTTGAACACCCAGAAATACTGCTGAGAAATCTAGTAAGCCGTTCAGGTTATATAGACTATTTGAAACTGTGACAGCTTCACATGCTAGTGGTAATTGTGTTGATTTTCCACGTCAGATGACCATCTTTAAGTTAGTAATTATTTCACTTTTGAAAAAATATCTTTTATATTTCAGATTTCTGTAACAAAGTTCTCAGTCATATTGCTAAATATATCCAGGTTTTTTGTCATATAATAGAAAAATAGAGAAATCATCATATGTAAATTTAAAAAAAAAAATTTAAACAAAATTTCTGTAAAACTTGTTAATAATTGTCACAATTACGTGAGCTTTATTGAGTCTCAATCAGTCTCATATATTTATTATCTTCTGTAAGCCTTCACCTGTTCAAATATTCTAAAATCTGTTTGTTAATTAAGTCTTTCATATTATTTACATCTATCTTTATGTCATGTAAAATAGATTTGAATAATGGAAATATTTGATAGTCAGATTTATACATCTTGATTGGATTCAGATCTTATTTCAATCCACTTGTTTTCCAATGTTAGATCTGATAAAAACCTACTTTATCTCATGTTCAGGTGACCTTTCATTTAATTAATCAAAACTGTTCATATTACCATTCATTCGACAAATCAAAACACTGTTCAGGTGACCTTTCATTCACCTAAAAATATTGTCCAGGTAACATTTTATTTAACCAATCAAAATACTTGTTTAGGTGACCTTTCATTCAATCAAAACACTCCTTTCATTTGATTAAAAAAAGAGACTGTGTCCAGATGAGCTTTCCAGGCGCAAATTTAGTGGGGGCCCCAAGGGGCCCGGGCCCCCCCTATTTTTTGGGTCAAGTTATTTTTATTTTTTAACTATAGCATACACCATGGCTGTTGATACACATTGGCCCAGTTGTTCAAAGCAATGTGTATTACTGAAACAACTGTTTCGATATTTCTTCCCATTTACCGGCAGCTGCAGTCAACGGAAAACCAGCCTAATATGGGAAGGAGAGATGACCACTTTAACTTTAAAAAAAAGAAGACCAGAGTTTATGAAATTTTGAAGATAACAAAAACAGTATGACAATACCAAAAACATACGTTAATATAGCTATTTTGTTACTCAGATGCGAGGAAATCGCGTTTCAGGCCACTTAAATTTCTAAATTTCGCGGGGGAGCATGCCCCCGGATCCCCCTAGGAATCTCGGGGCCCCCCCTATTTGAAAATCCTGGATCCGCGCCTGCTTTCATTCACCCAATCAAAACATCACTGGCATAAAGCTGCCAGCAGCTAGATGAATCTATAGTCATTCCCACACACAACGCCTATTTTCATACTATGGAATTTACTACAAGTTATTTATTTCTGAGCTGATTGTTTAAATTGCAGACAAAAATAGTTGTGTTTTTTGGTTTGTTTTTTTCAAAAACAGTTACCGGTACTTTTTTCTTACGTCAAATCAAACTGAAATTATTTACACAAAAAACCCCAATATTTTTGTAGGAAGGGACAGACTTTAGAATGACTGTTCAGACAGAAATTCACCTCAATATGAAATATTGGCCGAGAAGACGTTGCTAACACAAGTGAAATGTAAAATGTTAACTTCACAAAGATTGTAGTTAGTGTTGCTACATGTGTTCATCATAGCTTACTAGCAAGTTATTTTTTGTAGTATTCTTTGCTCATGCTATAATAATCAATTGCTAAAATTTGGTTGTGCTAATGACTTTACAGATTAATTATTGTTAACACTTGCATGTATTGTCTGCTTTTAACATGTTTCTGTGCAATACTATTGTTCTACTTGTACACTGAATATAGCATTATCTTTCTCAGTTCCTACAAATATTAAAATATTTAATTATATTGTGCAGTCTTGTTTTGTATTCATATTATCGCTGTAAAAAAAAAAAATATATATATGCAGACAGTAGCACACAACCACAAACACAGTGGACACACACTGATATTCTAAACAAGAAAATGTATTTAACATGAAATTATAGTTGTTAAAAAATCTCTGGTAGTCGAGGAACAATGGCTGCAAACTAGGGGTAGCTGAACATTCTTACAATTCAATTCCAAATCCAACATGCTCTTACAAAAACCTATCTAAAATTCTGGTGTTTTCCAATTATTTTGCAGAGCTTTTCACCTCATATGGGATATTTATGACCACACAGCAAACTTTTCACCATGTGTAGGCTACATGTATGTGACCAAATGGAAACGCAGAACTGACAGTTGGAAGCAAACTAGCTCAGCATTTAGCTCATCGAGTGCTGGGGAAAAATTGCTATAAGCCAACAGTTGAGCAAAAGCCTCGTTACATTTTGCTCAGCTGATATGGTTTCTGTTGTGTGCAGAAGGCCGAGGAAATTGGGATCTTCATTTCACTTCTGACTTGGGGCAGGATTTAGCTCAGTCGGTTGAGTGCTTGCATCGCAGGATCGAACCACCTCAGTGAATCCATTCAACTGATTGGGGGTTTTCTTATTACAACCTGTGCACCACAACTGAACAAAGGCTACAATATATGCTATCCTGTCTGTGGGAAAATGCATATAAAAGATCCCTTGCTGCATTAGTAAACATATAGCAGGTTTCTTCTGATGACTACTTGTCAGAATTACCATGTTTGACATCCAGTGCCGATGATTAATTAATCAATGTGCTCCAATGATGTCATTAAACAAAATAAACTTTTTAACTTTCACTTCTAACGGGGGTGGGGTGGGGAGGTGAAGAAAAAATAAAACACAGTAAACTTTTACATTTTATTTTATTTTCAGTATGCACCTGAATGCAATGTTTGTAATGTGAAATAATATTTCAAACGTTTGATTTCATGCTAGCTTTTGATTGACAATATTTGATGGACAATATTTTGTATAATTTACATTTCAGACATGCACCTTGTTAAAATAATAAATCACATTTAACAAAATAATAACAGGCACATAATGTCAGGCACATTCTAAAAAAACAACAAAATAAAGATAAAAATAATACCTAGACTCTTTAGATTCAAATACAAAGAGGTATTAGTGTTATTTATCTGCAACATATTAATATATTTTACACACCCATTTAAGAAAAATACCATGTGAGATTTATATCACATGGCAATATCCAACATGTTGGTGATCAATTTACAGACATCTGATTATCTGATGATGTCCAAAATGACAAATTTCAACCATCCACTGAAATGAACACTACAGATACTGACTGTTATCAATGAAGCACAAGATAGCTGTGCAAGAGCTGTAAATATACTGATGGAAAGAAATAAAGGAACACGTGTGTAATAACATCAAATGTTGACTACAGCCAAAATCCTTATCCACAAATATCAGGAAATTAACTGTGTTACTGGATGTCAACCCCACAGTACTGACATGCAGTGTCACAATACATCTCTGTATTTTATACAGAAATAACTACTCCAGTAGTGAATTACACTTGGTCTCTGATACTATGTGTTCCCTTATTTCTTTCCATCAGTATAATTTAGTTGAGATGGAAATCGGGTTTTTTTTTATTAGACTGTGAAACAGAACACTATACTTGTATCCATTACAAGCCCATGCACACACCCACCCACCACCTATACAGATCTGAGATGTTGTTTTACATGCAATAGTGTCTTTATCTTTTACAGTGTCAACACTCACAAAGGTCCTTTTTCAGACTTACAGTACAAATGAGATTACATTTGATATAGTTGTAGTAGATTGCAATTCTACACAGTTGTATTACAAGGTGATATAGTTTACAATTCTAATACAAATATATAGTTATAAATTACAATTCTATACAATTGTAATAGATTACAACAATACAGTTGTGACTGAAAACAACTGGATATAGTAGCAATAACTTAAAATTCTAAAGTGTAATAGATTACAGTCTATATTTTTAAACAGATTACAATGTAATGCAGTTGTAATAGATCATATTTCTATATTGTGGTATCAGATTAGAATACAGTTGTAATAGATCATATTTCTATATTGTGGTATCAGATTAGAATACAGTTGTAAGAGATCATGTTTCTATATTGTGGTATCAGATTAGAATACAGTTGTAAGAGATCATGTTACTGTATTGTCGTAACAGATTAGAATACAGTTGTAAGATGATATTTCTGTATTGTGGTAACACATTAGAATACAGTTGTAAGAGATATTTCTGTATTGTGGTATCAGATTAGAATACAGTTGTAATAGATCATATTTCGTATTGTGGTATCAGATTAGAATACAGTTGTAATAGATCATATTTCGTATTGTGGTATCAGATTAGAATACAGTTGTAATAGATGATATTTCTGTATTGTGGTAACAGATTAGAATACAGTTGTAATAGATCATATTTCTGTATTGTGGTAACAGATTAGAATAGTTTAATAGATGATATTTCTGTATTGTGGTAACAGATTAGAATACAGTTGTAATAGATCATATTTCTATATTGTGGTAACACATTAGAATACAGTTGCAACTGATTACAATTCTGTACAGCTGTAGTAGATTACAATTCTATACAGCTGTAGTAGATTACAATTCTGTACAGCTGTAGTAGATTACAATTCTGTACAGCTGTAGTAGATTACAATTCTATACAGCTGTAGTAGATTACAATTCTATACAGCTGTAGTAGATTACAATTCTATACAGCTGTAGTAGATTACAATTCTATACAGCTGTAGTAGATTACAATTCTATACAGCTGTAGTAGATTACAATTCTACACAAATGGAATAAATTACAAATCAATAAGCATGTAATTGATTACAATTCTATACAGCTGTAGTAGATTACAATTCTACACAAATGGAATAAATTACAAATCAAGCATGTAATTGATTACAATTCTATACAATTATAATAGATTACAAGTTGAAATATTACTTTAAAAATTATCTTTTTCCAGTGATGTATTACAATGATTTACAAACTTACATTCTTCAATTAATTAATACATTACGGATGATCTTGGTTGTGCAACAAGTTTACATTCTGGTATATTAGGCCATTATCAGTTAACTGCTCACTTTTCATCCTAATTGTTTTCAAAATGGCGTGATTTATGAAATTTTATTTTTTATTTTATATTTTGAGGACACTGGAAATACTGCACATCAAGCCTTTATCATTAAGGCGAGTGAGGAAAACATTTTAAGTGGTCATTGTGATGTAACATAGTTGGTACAATGTGTGGTGATAGCGTACTGTGATACAAGTACAGTCTGTGAAGTGATATGAGAGATGACACACAACAGCAGCACAACATTCATTTCTGTTTTGTTTTCTTCAGTTTGTAGAACAGCAGTAGAGTGACAGATTTTACCACAGCAGACCAGTCAAGTGGTGCTGCATATACGATATATTTTTGTATTTGAGGACTTTTCTTCTCTATATACTCTGTATGTTTTATATGCAACACGCACAAAAAAACCCATAGATTATCCCCATTCTAAGATTTATTTTTATCAGCTATTACAGTTAAACTGATGATTGTTCAAGTTCACTGGTTATGTAAAAAAACCCATGAATATTTAAAAATACATGTACATTGTAGGGTTTTTTATGCTGTTCATTTAAAAGCATACTTCACTGTTTAAGGGGAGCTATCACTGACTCTCCATCACTCCCCATGATCCAAGTTAGGGGAGCAATTGATCACTCCCTTAAAACATTTTCATCGTGAGGTCTGTATTTAAGACAGAAAATGACCTACAAAAACAGATGACAGAAAGAACAAATTCAATATTCCCAGATTAAAAAAGAAATTCTTAACTTCAATGCCTGACCTGACTACAATATTTGTATCTGGCTGTTCCAGGACAAATGGGAACATTGAGAATAATATTACTTATTATTTCAAAATAAATAGCCGCCACATGAGCCATTATGAATCTAGCCACAGTCGTATACAAAACCATATACTTAGTGACACACACGGTTACACAAATATAGGAAAAGATACACTCAGTAAAACAAACAGAAATACAATTTAATTTGCACACACACATACAGTTTGTGCAAGGACATGCACATACACACACACATGCATGCAATCACGCACACAAACACTCAGACATACATTCACACAGGTATACTAACATACAGATCTGACTTCAGAAAGCAGCTAGATGAGTAGAAATTATTATATTTTTGATAACCAACTCGTAATACTGTTAGGGTTTGTACGGTCATGTACATATTGCCTTCATTACTACTTTAAAAAAACTTGTATAGTTGGTCATATTATGCAGTTAGTCCACATTGCACAAATTATTATAACAAACAAAATAAAAGTAAGTATTTTACAATCAGCAGTTATATTCAAAATTATTTTCTGCTAAACCATTTTTATCAAAATTAAAAAAATAAATATTTTTGTTATCTTTTCAAAAATTGGAACATATATTAAAAAACATTTTTTGTTTTTTATAAAGTGATCATTTTCTGTTGAGGCTTTAAAAAAAACATTTGAAATAATTTCATGAAAGTTATTTTTAAATTTGTAAAAATGTATTTAGCAGAAACAATATACTAACAGATTTTGAGCAGTCAAGGATTTAGGTATATAATAAACAATTGTAAAAACACATCTGCGATACACTAAAATTTCTTTTCAGAAGAAAAACATAATTTATTATACAAATATCAACGTATAGTGGGAAATATGTGTACAAATACCATGCATGAGAAAACATTGCAATAAATATTTAACACTCAATCAAACATCGCAATACATATATCACAACCAATCAAACATCGCAATACATATATAACAACCAATCACAGGTGAGATTCCGTCTTTAGTAAAAACAGTTATCTAACTACAGGTGTACACATCAATAGAGAAATTAGAAAAAAAAATAAAAAAAATAAAAAATTTAAATTGTGTGAACAAACACCAAGGTAGTGTTCAGGCCATAACTAATGATTAAATACAACTCGGAGTACAAAGATATTATTTTTATGTTGATTCCTATTGGGATCACTGACTTTATCAAGTGGTTTGAGAAAAATAATAGCAATACAACACATACTTCACACTAAAACATCCACATGGTCCAAGCTGGACCAAAAACATAATACATGCATCTTAGATATTTTGGTTTGAATTTGTGTAGTCAAATTCAGATGGTTTCAGACAAACAAAATAATGGCTCATGAAACATAAACTTTCCAATAAGCATTAATATAAAATAATAATAAGAAGAAGAAGAAAATAAATTTTGAAAACAACTGTTATAAAATTTCGACTTAATTCAAGATAAATTTTATTTGGCAGTTTCGTGTGGACAGTTTAATTATTTATCCTACATTGTGTTATACTCATGACATCCAATAGCCAATGACAATAGTTTAATTGGATCTTTCATGAACTTAAATTACATTCAACATAAAAGAAACCACCCTACCTTAATAATGGTAATACAAAAATGACTACTTTCTCTTAGTATGCTAATAACCAAGTACTATACATTACTTATAAAGTCTATCTTAAGTTATACATTTATAAAATCCAGAGTATGTCTGGACATCCTGGTGTTTGTGGCAGGTCATACTATATTTTGGGCACAACAAAAAAGATATGTATCTTTGGAACTAAGGTTAGTGACTCTAACATGTGTACGTGTCGTATGTATCACAATACAGCAGCCTCAAATCAATGCATTGTATCATGGACCTCATATAATGATACCATATAGTCTTATCTTGGACCTCGTATCATGATAGGATATCGTCTTATCGTGGACCTCGTATCATGATAGGACATCGTCTTATCTTGGACCTCATATCATGATAGAATATCGTCTTATCTTGGACCTGGTATCGTGATACGATATCGTCTTATCGTGGACCTGGTATCGTGATACGATATAGTCTTATCGTGGACCTGGTATCATGATACGATATCGTCTTATCTTGGACCTGGTATCGTGATACGATATCGTCTTATCGTGGACCTGGTATCATGATACGATATCGTCTTATCGTGGACCTGGTATCATGATACGATATCGTCTTATCTTGGACCTGGTATCGTGATACGATATCGTCTTATCGTGGACCTGGTATCGTGATACGATATAGTCTTATCGTGGACCTCGTATCGTGATACGATATCGTCTTATCGTGGACCTCGTATCATGATACGATATTGTCTTATCTTCACAGCTTTATAACAAATGACTTCATTCTCTTTGATAATTAAATACAGTGTATGTGGAGAAAAAAAACCCCAATCTATTATATATGTGAAACTACATTTATGTCACCAGTTCATTTAACTACATATCATACCAAATGTTATAATATAGTATCACACATTCAGAGAGAAAATATACTTCATAAACAATAATTGGTTATCATATGGTACTATAAATATTACTTTTAATTATTACTGTCAAACGTCATAAAGTAAGTTAATATTCATGTCATACCATTTGTTAAGTATGTTTGTATCAAAGCTACATTGTCCTCTTACATTGTAAATGCTTATGTTCATGATCAATCAGAGTTCAATCAATTATCACACATGGTGGAATTTCAACAGGAAGTATTCAGAAGAGGGCCTCGTAAGTTGTCAAACTTGTGCCCAATTCTTTTGTTCTTTGTACAATAAAATATGTTTGCATAAAGGTACTCATAAAACATGCTGTGTCATCAAAATGGTAGTGTGTGCCAAATGGCGACATCAAAACACTGCCTTGAACATCTGCCAATGTTGGAACCGCCCAAAAAGACACAGGATGTATAGAAATGAAGACTTTAAAGACTTTCTGTCCTGGACCAAGTTACTGGCTATCCAGAGATTTGGCCTGCGACAGACATGCCTGAAACCTTAGTGGCATATATGGGCATGTTAAAGATACTCTCTCTCTTTAAGCAGAACATTTTAAGTTTCAACAAGTAGTATGACATAATGTTTTTACAGGACCATGTTTCCTCAGAACTTCCATTTTCTCATAGCATGTGATAAAGATCATACTAGACGTAACTGGTCAACTATGATGTCCATGGAATACTGCAATACCACACTGTCATATTAATGTTGTATGACTTTATTTGTACCAAGTTTGTTAACACCACTTTTAATCTGATGCCAGATTTTTTTTACCGACACCTGCACAAACCCACATTTACATTCACCATCCAAAGCAATCCTATTACAAACAGTAGTACCTATTCAAGGTTAGAAAATTGTATACCATACTAATCAGGTTAATTAACGCACTCGTTAACTAGTATTTTTGTCAAACCACCTTTCTCTCAGTCTCTACCATCAAATTAAAAGCATTTATTCTACCAAAACTACGATCAAACTGATACTGGCTCGAATTACTATGAATACTGATTCCTTAATACTGATACTTGTACTGATACAGTTGAGCAACTTCTCCATTTCAAGAATTTTACTCTCCAAATAAATATGCACATGCACAGAAGACACTCTTAAATGTAGATACTGGTACACACAATAAAATACACTGAAGACAAACATGTGTTGTTTGTTGCAAACATCTTCTTGTATGAACACGTCTACATAAAACCAGCTCCTCTCTCTTTTCCAAAACATAAAACACTGATCACTGACAGACGGATGGATGGACGGACGGACAGATGGATGGACAGATTTGTCTTGTTTGGCATGAAGATGACATACAGATGAGGCAACCCCATAGAACAGAGCCCTCGTTTCTCTCTCTTGCTTTCACACAGCGAGTCCACGAACACCTGCTGAACACTGATCACTCATTCTGATGTCAGACATTTGGGAGGCCATCGCGGTCCATAGAGAAAGCATCTTGCTGTAAAGAGATAAAACTTGCAACAATCTAAAACACATTCACAGGATAAACATTACAACACAGAATATCTTTGTTTGAACATGAGACTTTTTTGTATTGATTTATCAATTAATGCATTATTCAAATTACAATGCAAAAATAGTGGGGTTTTGTTTGTTTTATTGGGGAGGGGGTATTATTTAGTTTTTAATATACACGTTTTTTAAAATATTAAGCAACCTAAAGAAAGCTGACGTTTTACTATGATGAACATTCAACTAGGATGTGAGAAAAGCATATTTCCACATGATTTTAACAAAATGCTCAACAAAGTACAGACCTGTCAACCTTTAGTCAAGAGAAAGCAGGAGGTGTGTGTTGAAAAAGCAGGAGATTTTGTAAAAAAGCAGGAGATTTTTTTAATTAACACAATTTAACCCAAAATCGCAAGATTTAAACAAAATATATATTACAATAAGTTATATGAATACTACATAATGTCATATATACTTGTTAGCCTTAGATCTTGGCATTTAAAAAAAAAAAAAATATATATATACAGTATATATATATATTATTATTATTAATTTTTTTTAAAAGTTTAAATATTATTATGATTTAATACTTAATTTTTTTTTAAATAAGTCTTTTATCCAAAAATGTTAAGAACAGGAACAAGAAATAAAAAAATTAATTAGTACATTTACGGTATTACACTTACAGCCTTACAGGTTATGTTACATCATCATTTGTGGTTAGTGCACAGGTATACCCAAACAACGTCAGATATATCATAGTAACGTTATGTATGTAACTATAGCATTTGTATTACGGGTTTCTGTTTGGGGATACCTGTGGGTTAGTGTAGCTAAGTACCTAAGACAAATTTATATAAATCTTATAAATTAATATTCATTTTTTACTATTATGAGGAACAATGGTGTGGTATTTATTTAAAATCATTATAATGATGCAATATATATTGTATTTCCATTAATCATAAGTAAAACCTCATTACGGACATCATGTGAAATTTACCAGAATTATACCCATTTCCATGAGTAACTTTATGTCAAACACAACATTTATTAATTGTACAAAAATAATCTCTTGAAGTGTACCCTTGTTACCAACATTTTACTGCGCAAACATACAAAATTAACTGACACAAGTATGTTTATGTAGCTAATTGGTCTTTTCGTTGTCTTGCTGTGACTTGTGATTTCAACATGCAGCGTGTGTATCGCTGTCAACTCTGGGCGAGAGTCCGACACTTCAGATTCGTCATAGTTGCATTATCTAATCTATTGGGAAGACATTTTACAATTCAGAGGCGTTATTAGAACTAAATTGGATAGTTATATATATGGCAACACTGAATGGCAATACACAGCCTGTTGAATTAGCGGCAACACGCTTCGTAGCCATTACGATGACAACAAACATTATCATAACACATCATTTTATAAACTCCATGTCTTACTTTGGCAAAGGTTAAACAGTCGGGACAATTCGGCCTGTTACATTCTCGGAAACCGAAAGTAGTTGACATTTTTCGAATGAGAATGAGTTACTTCCCTTATGTTATTTTGGCAAAACGGGATCAATTTTTTTTTATACTTATACTTTATACAAAAATGTCATTTAACAGGAGAAATTGTCTCCCGCACAGATTTGATCAAATACCGAGAGACTCCCGCGGAATCCGGGAGGGTTGACAGGTCTGAAAGTATCAGTTGACCATTACCAAGTTACAAGGTGTATACCACTAAATTAAATTTCACAGTGACAACAGAATCTGGTACAGTAATATTAGCTCAAATTGACTTAAAAGGAATTTACTGGATAAAACAACATTTTATGCCAACAAGTCCTGTCACATACGTCACCAATAGCAAGTGTGGTCATATTTAATGAGACATTCATAGTTAGATACACTTTGAACTTTTCGACTCGGTGGGATGCTATTTGGTATACTTTTTTATTTCATTTCAACTTATTTTCGTGCTTATATCCAATTAAGGTTTAAGCACACTGTCCTGGGCACACACCAAAGCTATCTGGGCTGTCTGTCCAGGACAGTGGGTTAGTTGTTAATTGTTAGTGGTTAGTGAGAGAGAAGAGGGTGTAGTGGCCTTACACCTACCCATTGAGCCCTTAAAGGAATGCTAAAGCAAGGCTTTTGGACTGGTGTGCATATTCAACGATACATAATGCACATTATTGCTTAATATCAACAAGTATAATATCATAGTTAATTAATAAAACGGTTAAATGTGACAGCTATTATATATAACGGGTGCAGCCATTTTGTACTATCCCTATGAATACTCCCTCTGGTGAGCTGGTGGTTACGTAATACCTAATGTGTCACGTCAGGAATTACCAGTCTTCTACCAGTCTTCGAAATGAAGAAACAAAACATACCTGATTTTTGTGGATGCATCGCAATGCATGTTCTGTAATAATATCTATCCCAGTAACACAGCAATGTGTATATGTGGTTTATTTTTCTATACAAAATAAACCATCATTGTCAAAGTGTTGAAATAACTGTATTATATTTTGTATATAAATTAACCCATGTACTGAAATAATAGTCGGAGTGTTTTCCTGCTTAATTGGTCTTTTCTTTCCGTGGCCTGTACCTGTGGTTCTTGATTGGCAGGTGTATATTTAGACGGTCCCTAGTCACACTAAAAAGACGTGCCTCTTTTATTAAAATCACAGGGTATTGTGTGATAACCTCAAATCGTAATGGACTTTACCAGCTTTATTACTGTAAGTAATTCTGTAAAACCCTTGATTAAGTAGACTTTCCCATCTAAAATCACAAAACTGACCAATTACGTAGTCCCAGAGAAAAGAAAATTATCACTTGGGTATCGTGAGTGGTCGTTCTTGCTCAAACGTATCCTACCAATAGGCCTAATAATATGTATTTTTTTCTTTGGATTTTTTAAAAGAAAAAAATACTATAACTCCATTTCGTTATATTGATGCAAATTAAAATACTGTAGAACATGGCGTATGGAACCAGCACATTGTCAATGTAGTCCAGCATCGTCTGTTTCGTTGTTCCAGTGATTGGTCGAATGTGTCACGTGCCAATCATCGGGGAACTTGTAGGTTGGGTGGCATCGGTCAGTTACACCTTTGTATATTATCTGAGGGGGTAACAGGTTGCCACTGGCCGAACTTCCCAGTAACATCGTGATCTCATGCTTGTCATCTATACCCACGATGGCAACTTGTTTCGCTCCCTTTTCTGCCAATGTCCAGTTGGAAACGGGTACAAGTTTGACGCCTGTTTGATCAAAATTTATTACAAACTCAGCGGGAATGTTGTTTGTCTGCACTGTTTTCCCTACCATCGCGATGAACTCTTCTGTTTGTCGAAGTCAACTGGTAACTTTCGTGCCGCTTTTGTACCCTTTCGTTTCACAGAACCAAGTCTTACTAGTATACTAGTACATGTACATGACATTTGAGTTACTTCAGTCATACTGAATGTATAATGCACATCTCATACCTGCATACTGGTCTCTAAATGTAAGCTATGGCTATTGATTAAAACAACACAACATGTTTATTGTCTTTCAGTATCAGCTAAGGTCGCAATACTTTTTGTGTAAGCTACATCTGATGTCGCAATACTTTCTACACATAGTTTGGGCTACTGTTGGCATATCGCAATACATTAATGGTGCAATACATAATGGATCTACAGTATATTTAGTTAAATAGTTTATTATACTATCAAGTCATTTATGTTGTTTTACAAGTCAGGTTGATGAAAGTGAAGCGCCTTGTCATAAATTAGAGCATTTGTTTACACTGTGCATAATAGAGAAGTTGGACCTGAGCTGACATCACTTTGGTATGACAAGCTATACCACCGGATGTCACAAAAACTAAACAAAATGGCTGCCCCCAGTTAGCAGGAATAATCATGTTTTTTCATTAATTCTAAAATTACGCGTTTTTCATTTGTTAAAGTATCAGTATGTGTTGGTGGTCCGGGTATGCATCTTTCCAACACAAGGCTCTTGTTGGAGGTTAGTCTACCTTTAGGCTCTGGGTTGGAGCCGGTACCGGGCTGTAAACCCTGTATCTACCAGCCTATAGTCCGATGGCTTAACCACTGCACCACCGAGGCTGGTCTTGGTATACTAAGACCTACAGTATGGAGTGTATTCTAGAGTAAGCACCCCTTCAACAAAGTGAAAGTACTAAACAATGTATCACTGATCTAAGCATGTACCTGACTGTTAGACATGAATGGATCTATATTGGTGATGTGAGGTATTGTGGCAATGTTCGATTTCTTAGCTCCAGGTTTTTCTCTCGTCTTTCCAGGATAACCTGTCCAAACAAAACCAAAGGTTATATGAATTATTTTTATAACATTGTTTAAAAATCTAGTCCTGTCATTTACAACATATAACAAATAAAACTTGTTCTTCCACTTTTTTAACATAGTTTTTAAAAAACAAAAAATGGTGTCTTTTAACAAGTAACTAAGGCAGATGACAGGCACTTTTTACACCCTTGTTTTGGCTTCGTGCGCAATAAATATAACATATCTTACCATAATTTCAATTAAAATCCATATTTGGTAAATAGTATGTTTTAAATGAGTATTAATGCAGTAAATTCAGTCTGAGAACAGCACACCTAAAACCTAATCCTACTGGAAGCCTACCTTCTGCTCCCTTCACTTCGGGGAAACTCAGTGCTGGTTTCTCCTCTTTCTTGTCGGCGTTTTTCTGCCTGGCCGGGTTGAGAGTCTTCTCATGCATGGAGCTCTTCTCCGACTGCAGCGGCTGCGGGCTGATCGTCAGGCTGTGGTGGTTCGTCGATGCCGCTTTCTTCGGGAACGTGGTGGTCGTCTTCTTCACAACCTTATCATTCACCCTACGCACAACAACCAACAGACATAGTGAGAACCTGCTGCTAATTGTCAACCACAGTACGATCACTGGGCAGGTCATAGGAGAGGTTGGGTGGAGTAATGCGATGCTTTATAAAACATTATGTGTATAAGGGAGTTGGGTGTTTGTCAAGAATTATGTAACATTTTCAAAACAAATGTCTCATCTTTATTCATAAAGTAAAATGTAGCCAGTCATTGCCATTTCGATCCTTAACTATTTTCTATTACCAAAGAAACAAAAAACAATTACGCACAGAATATTCAATAATGTTGGTAAAATTATTTCACAAAGACTGGGAAATGAGGACAAACATTGTGTAATTTTAGAAGGGTGAGTAATCTCAGAATTGCAGAACATCACATGAAGTAGGGGTACATAGAAAAAGCTCATTTTCAATTATGAAATTGTTGAGATACATGACATTGGAGAAAACTTGAGTGTTTTCTCTTTTATAGATACATTACCTGTCCTCAAACAAGTGCACCTCCCCCCCACGCAAGTGGTCTGGTCCGAACATCCCAACAGCCAATGGGATGGCCTAAATTCTTCTACTGTATACTGCTCTCTAGTTCCGGTCACATGACTGTAACTTCCTTCTTTTTCCATGAGCGCATCGCACGGAGAACAGGAAGCGGGGAGGCCCGGGCGGGATGAATCTTGAGGACAGGTAATGTATCTATAAAAGAGAAAACACTCAAGTTTTCTCCATTTCTATAGACATTACCTGTCCTCAAACAAGTGCAGCATTCAACAGATGGTGGTGGGTGCCGAGATCCGTAGATGCTTGTGATAACTCCCCAACCGGAAAGAGGCTGACTAGTGGAAGAATAAGGCCAACCTTGGTAAACCCTCCTCCTAGGGATGCCCGTCACAGACCAATGCAGGTGATGTTAGTAACAACAACCAGAATGGTGGCATCCGTCAGCAGTGGCAGGTACGGCTCCTAGAACACATGAACCAGGAGGCGGAAGCCACATCTCATGCTGGTTCTGACAGGGTGGGAAGACGTAGCCACCAGGGATGCAGGTGTTAGGTAACCCTCACGTATTGAAGTGTTATAGTTTTTCAATAACAAGCGACAACCTAATGAGGTGCATCCGTCAGAACATTGAACAAAACAAGACCCCCGAATGTTTTCTGTCTAGTACACCAAAGATCTGTTAGTTCAATAACGACAACCAATAACCACATGCAGTGAAGAGTTAAGGTTATCGAGACAAAAGTTCCGGCACCAGTGCGTGAACTGTGCAAAAGAACAAAAGTCTAAGCAATCCTCACCTGTCGATTCGGTGGACATCTCGTTATGCAGCCCAGAATCAGACAGACATCAACGGCGACAAGGATAGCTTGTATTCAACAGAGTCTGTGCAGCAACAACCGGACCCAGATGATGGAACCCCTCAACGTCTTCTGTGGAGACATCCCTCAGATAATAGTTGGCGAAGATGGAGTCCGTCGCCCAGAAACAGCCAGTGATGATGTGCTGAATGGATGTGTTGCAATGCAGGGACATCGTGGCAGCCAAGGCACGTAGTTCATGCGGATTGGAAGCAGACGGAGCAGGTAAACCCTCCTTCTGATAAGCGGTCAGGATAGAAGACCGGATCCAGGTGGCCACCGTGTTCTTGGTAATATCCCTCAACCGACTCTGGTTACAGGAAAGGAAAAGTCTTTTACGATGTTGTCGAAAAGATCTGGTCCTCTCGATGTACTGGTGCAGGGCTCTAACAGGGCACAACGCCAAGTCCTCAACGTCCGCCGGACCAACGATAGAGGAGAGGGCCTGCACAACATACGAGCGAGGCGCTTGGTCTGGTAACTGATTCTTTGCAATAAAGTTCATGAGTAACCCCAAGTTGACTGCACGCCGATCTCGGTGAAAACGTACCAAATCGACATCAAGAGCATGAAGTTCTGAGACACGAGCAGCCGTGGCGAAACCGAGTAAAAACACCGTCTTCCGTGTCAAATCTTGCAGGGAAGAGGACTCGATCGGCTCATAAGGTGCGGTCGATAACGCTCGTAACACCAAATTCAGGTCCCATCTTGGTGGCCGAAACCGGTGTACTTGATCTTCAAGGCGAAAACCTTTGATCATTTTATGGATCTCAGGAATACCCGATAACTTCGTTCCAGTAGTTACATCACGAACAGTAGCGATGACCGAAACGTACCCAGCGATGGTAGACCCCTTCAATCGTAAAGTGGTCCGCAGATACAGCAAAAAATCAGCAAGACGAGGTATCTGTATCGTCTGAGGTTTGAGTTTTTTTCTAACACACCATCGGTGAAAGCAAAGCCATCTGACGTTGTAAGCCGCAGTAGTAGATGATCTGTGCGCTTTCAAAATGGCCGCCGTAGACTGTGAAGAAAAACCTTTCTTCCTCAAACTCTTGGAGATAAAGTCCACGCGTGCAGTTGGAACAACTGCGGACGTGGATGGTACAGTCTTGACGTGGGATGCAGCAACAGATGATCCCAGTCTGGCAGCGGTAAAGGATGTGGATCGGCAAGACGTATTAGATCTGGATACCACATCCTGGATGGCCACATCGGAGCAATGAGCAACAGGCGACAATGGTACAGCTGAAACCTCTGAAGCACCCTTGGAAGGAGGATTGGTGGAGGAAAAGCGTACGCGTCCATCTGTTCCCAGCTGATGGCCAATGCGTCGAGATCCAGAGCTTTGGGATCCGGCACCGGAGACACGTAAACCCTCAGCTGATGGTTGAATCGTGTGGCGAAAAGATCGATGTTTGGTGTCCAAAGTCTGTCGCACACCCATCGAAACGCTTCCGGATGGAGCATCCACTCCGTCGGCTGTGGAGACGACGGCCGGGACAATGTGTCGGCTAGTACATTGCAAACCCCTGGAATATGACGAGCCCGAAGTTGCAATGGAATTTCGTCGACCAGCTTGTAGAGACGATAAGTCAACTGCAGCAGACTGCTGGAGTGAGTTCCGCCCTGACGATTGATGTAAGCCGCCGCGGTCGTACTGTCTGTGGCCACCATGAGAGAGGCTTCCGTCAACATCTGTCGCCAATGAAGGATAGCGTAGTAGACTGCCAACAACTCTAACAGGTTGATGTGGAGTCCGAGTTCGCCGGGAGACCACAGCCCTGAAGTAGTCTGGTTGCTTAGATGGGCTCCCCAACCTTCCAGTGACGCGTCGACGAATAGGTGATGAGTGGCTATGAAGGCCCGCATAGAGACACCTTCTAAGACGTTCGATCGGAGCTGCCACCACTGCAGGCTGGAGCGTAGATCGTCTGGAAGTGAGATGATCAAGTCCGGATTGTTGAAACGAACAAACGGGTTGAGAAACATCTGCAAGCGCCGCAACTGGAGACGACCTCTGAGTGTCAAATCCTGGGCAGAAGTGAGGAGACCCAGGAGACTCTGCCAACCGCGGAAGGTCATTGGAGCGGTGAGGGCTATGGCAATCATGGTCTGGATCTTCTCCCAACGGTCTAAAGGAACTTGAACGAGGCCCAGGTCGGGTCGAAGCCAAGCGCCTATGAACTGTAGAGACTGTGTGGGAGCCAGTCGAGATTTCTCGATGTTGATAATCCAACCCAGCTGCTTGAGAAAGTCCATGATGAAGGCAACATGTGCAGTCAGCCCTGTCTTGCTGTGACACCTCATCAGGCAATCGTCGAGGTATGGGTAAAAGGATATACCTCTGCGATGCAGGAAGCGTGACATCGGAGTCGTGATTCTGGTGAACAGCCATGGCGCTATGGATATCCCAAAGGGCAGGACTGTCCATTCGTAATGCCGACCCTGTAGCACAAACCGTAGGTAGTGATGGAAATCGGCATGCATCGGAACGTGCAGGTAGGCGTCCTTGAGATCTAGCGAGGCAAGCCAATCCCCCGGTCTGATCACGGCTATGATATCTCGCAACATTAACATCTTGAAGGTCGGAGGAGGAGACAGATAGTGGTCGTTGAAGACCGCCAAGTTGTGAATCATTCGCAGCTCTGGAGAATCTTTCTTTGGTACGAGAAAGATGTCCGAGTAAAATCCGGGTGTTAAGTGTACTTCCGAAATGCTGCGAACGGCTCCCTTCTCCACCAGCTTGTTGACGGACTCCTGTAGAACCTTGACTTGCGCAACGGAATGCCGCGGTTCTCGAGGTGAAGTGGTCAATGGAGGGATGGCAGACAATTGCAGACGATACCCTGTCTTCAAGATCGACGTGACAAACGGATCTTGGCAAAGTGTCTGCCAGTTTCGCCAATAACGGCGAAGTCGACTTCCGACCATGGATCTTCCGACCGGTGTGGTACACACCGGAAGCGTCAAAACCGAATCGTTGTTCTGGTTCAAAATCAGGGGCGGGCGTAGGTTGAAGCAATCTGAGCAGTCCACGATCTGTTGGCTGGCGTCAACGTCGACCAGGCTTCCCCTGGGTCCGAGCTGGCGGACCGGATGGTCGTCTGACCGGAAACCTTCGAGAAGGTTGACCTCGAAAGGAACCTCTCCAGCGTTTAGATGGTGGTTGTGGTGTGAATGTAGACTTCCGCTTTGTAGATTCCAACGTGGAAATAAGTTGCAACGCTTTAACAGTTGCTGTCGACTGTTGGTCCTTATCATTGGCCTTCACCACCTCAGAAATTTTGCCTGCAAACAGCTTCGTTGCGGACCACGGTTGAGCTAACAGCTCCTTCTTATGCTGGAAATCCAAAGTGGATTTCTTTAAATAAGCCTGGCGACGATATTGCATTAACATCGAGGACATCGAAGTCACCGAAGACGTCAGGAAAGCTAGCATCTGCGCCGATTGCTGAAACAGCGCGTAGCACCGTGCATCTTTTGCCTGGGTGGCCATCGCCGCAAGGAAAACGTCCAAGTAAGATAATACAAACAAGCAACGTCTCTGGGCAGTATCCATGGCTTGTACTTGTTTGTCCGTCAAATCCACGGTTGACGACTTCCCAAGACGGTGAACATCTTCATCCAAGGACGGAGCTACATCTGTAAAGGTCATGTCAAACACCGGATACATACGGTGACCCCAAGTCGGGAAGGCGACGAAAGACGCTGTGTCTTTAAAAGTGCGGTCTAAATCCGTCGCCACCTCGGATACGAGTGTACCGGCAGCCAAGGAACGGATCACCACATCTTCCGGAGGGACATCAGTCGCTATCATCGGTGTCGGTCCCTTCTTGGACGGCGTTGGTGGATGTGGCAAGGACGGCAACATGTCATAGACTGCCGCCAAGCAATCCCTCATATTCATATGGTCAGAAGATTCAGTCTCATCAATGACGGAAACCGCTGTAGGCGCTGCATCTCCAAAGTCTCGAAGCACTCGAGCACAGGCTAATCGATCGGCCGAAACAGAATTCACTGGTGAACCGGACCGTGGACGGTCCCGTCGAGAACCCTCTGAAGCGTCAATAGAAGGTCTGCGCTGCCGATCCACGGAACCCGTAGGGAGACGTGCAGGTCGTGGGGAACGGCTACGAGCCCGGCTCCGGTCCCGGCTCCGCTGCGCGCCGAAGATGACTTTGAAGATCGGTGATCCTTGGAGGCCGTGGAACGCCTAACTGATTGAGTCGGCTTGTCAGAGGGCTGCGTAGGAACTGCAGGCCTGTCATCTGAAGTCTTGCATCCTGGAGCCGCACCCCCCGAAGAGGGGACTTGAACCGGACCTGGCCCCAAACCCGCCGGTTGTGGTAAGGCCGCCATTGACGCCATAGTCTCTTTCAGCATAGTAGGTAGCATCGAACGTAATACATCTGCTATGGAGTCCGCAATTGACGGCGAAGATTCCACTTTCTTGGCTCTCGCCGACAGCACCTTCAAGTAGGCCACGAACTCGACAGTAGACAGGCCCGAACACAGGTCGCATCTCGAAGAGAGGCTACAAGGAACACGGCAACCCGGACATAATTCATGAGGGTCGCCGCCTGCAGTGAACTTCTTACAGCGTAGGCACGCTCGTACCTGTCGCTGAACATTAACATCTGACATGATAATAAGTTTTCAATCTGTGAAAGAGAAAGAAAAGAAATCATGACACAAACACAAAGCCGGTCAACAAAGACGCCATTTTGCAAATGGCGTCCGACACAACAACCGGCAATATAATAACATTTCATGTAATTAACACTTGGCAAGTCAAGCGAAATACGCGAAACATACGAAAGCTAACGAAAGCTAACGAATAAGGTGAAAAAAAAACAAAAAAACATTCCACCCAACACAAAGCCAGTCAATACAGACGCCATTTTGCAAATGGCGTCCGACACGACAACCGGCAATATAACAACATTTCATGTAATAAACGCTTGAAAGTCAAGCGAATACGCGAAAAGAAACATACGAAAGCTAACGAAGCTAACGAAATTTAAGGTGAAAAACATTTCACCCAAACACAAATACAAAACCAAAGGTCTTATAAAAAAAGTTGACTCCAAACAGAGCCAAACAAAAGACGTCCAGACCCTTTCGCGAAGAGAAAAAGAAGGAAGTTACAGTCATGTGACCGGAACTAGAGAGCAGTATACAGTAGAAGAATTTAGGCCATCCCATTGGCTGTTGGGATGTTCGGACCAGACCACTTGCGTGGGGGGGAGGTGCACTTGTTTGAGGACAGGTAATGTCTATAGAAATGTGTGCTACATTGTGATACATAAGATGAGAAAGAAAAAGAAACAAATTTAAGACATAAAATATTTGCTTGAAGTATACTTCTAAAGACACACAGTAGTTACTGGAAGGTTGTGCATGTGAGGCAGAGTTCAAATGACACTACGTCACACTGCAACAATTATCACAGCTTTCAGGGCTTTACAGATGTCATTAATTAATTAGGCATAACAGAGCTTCTTCTTTTTTTTACTGTTCTCAGCATATCGAGGTCTTTTATGGCCCCATGTTATTAAAGGGGACTATGTTGAGTTTTCAGTCTTAGCAAGACTTCTATTCGGACACCTTTCTTTTCTCTCCTGTGAATTCTATCTTATTTGCCAATCTGGCAGCTCCTCTTATCTTTCAACTTCTTTCACTGTCCACCTCCACATCCTGATCCTTGTCTCTCCAACCACATCAAGTGCTTGTCGCTTGTCACCATCTGTGCTACACACCTGCCATTTCGCATCAGCTTCAGCATTGGGCTTATAGTCTGACCGCTTCGGAGAGTGTTCAGTGGTTACTTCTGGCATTGTTAAGAGGCACTTGTAACCACCTACTATACTCTCCTACTACCAGCTGTCGTCAGTTACTGCCGTGAATCAGACTACCTTTATTAGCAGCAGAGGATGAGGCTGCCAGCTGGGTGCTGGGAAGTATACAGAGACTGCACTCATGGAGGAAGTTGAGACAGGTAGGTGATGGTATGGACAGCTAAAAAGACTGAACTGACGGAAACTGACAGACAGGGTCGAAACAGATTGAAATCATGTGAAAAATTGTAAAGTTTTTATTAAGAGAATGATAGATGAAACAGATGAATGAAAGTGGGAACCAGCTTTGACTGGATTTGAACAACAGTCGTCAGCTTGATTGTCCAGCAACTTATTCACTAGACCAAGGAGCTCACTACTTTTTGACATTTAAACGGAACATAGTTTTGCAATTTTATGGAGATATAACTAGCCATATTTGCTATTTGATGGGAATAGCCAGGCACTTGTGATTCCAGTATTGGTGGGGACAGTACTCAGTAAACATACAGTTGGCTACTTCTGTCAGTTAAATGCTTAGCTATTTTTGCAGTGGAGGACTAAATTGTAAATTAAACTTTCCCGACTGGAACTCTAGTAACTGATAATGTTTGTTTGTGAGTAAAACCGTGCACAATAACACAGTGCACCAGTGTATGATCATCTGTAGTATGTTAACAGTAAACTGTTTTAATTAGTACATTAACAGTAGCAGATTTATAATTAGTATATCCACAATAAAGGGTTTACATCATCAAAATTAAACTCAACTGTTACCACTGTTTAACACCCAAATAGCTGTTTTGTGTTTGTTTGTGGTTGTTTTTTTACATATGATTCATTAAAATCTTTTGAATGAAAACCTGAAAACTATTTAAACGTTAACTGCTAACTTGTTACTATATACAGGGAACCACATGATAAAAAATTTAATGTATGACCATTATAAAAGTTGCTTTTAATACATGAAAGAATAACCCCCCAAAAAATAACCAAAACCGCCCAACATTTCCACAGTATACTAGCTACCATGAAAACACAGAACATTTAAAACAGACTATATGAATTTAAATAAGACAACACATAGGGAATAGAGATTTGGTTTCATTGTGTTTTTAATTTCAAAATGTCGATCTTAGTGTCGAAACTTACTTTCTCTTCAATTCAAATAGCACATTTATGTAGCAGAATGTAATTAAAATACTGCTTTAATAACACTGAAAGCATGTACCTAATGTACAACTGATATACAGTACTTAACTATTAAGTTATGTAGAGAAATAATTGTCACACTTCTTCAATAATTCTCCAACCAATGAATATAAATGTGTGATTTGTGGTTAGTAGAAAGCATTAACGTGTTGTAATAATAAAAACCTGGCAATAACATGTAGTACGTTAGTAGTGAGGTGAGTCAAATACAAATGGAAGAATTTCAAACACTAATACTGTATCTTGACTAATATGACAGTTTATCTTTAAGACTTGCATTTACACATATTTTGTTGCATTTAATGTTCTGTTTCCAGACATATGGAAAATAAACATCCTTAATTCACTTTCACGAGTTACAATTTACTAGTTTGTCATTATTTCTATTTAGTATCATATCTTGTACAACTCTCGTGTATCTTGTCGCAATTCGCAAGATTCACAATTTTAAAACAGTAAACAGTAGTTACTAATCAATTTTCAATGGACTAGAAATGTTCACTAATTCAAATTTTAAAAACAAAATGTTCTCTGTAGTGACTAAATAGACTTCATTATCATAAGTAACACTGTTGACCCTACAGCTAGGCCATGTCAAATACTTTCAGCTATTACTGCTTTTTCGCAATTTACCTACAACCTTTTGTTTACATTATCAAGTGTGACAGATCCAACATTTTTCTGGTTATTTTGGTTTTGTAGCAGACGAAAATTAATTTATGTAAAAAAAAAACACGTACATTCAGGTACTTCAGAAACTTATGGCAGTGACCTTAAATCTTTGACAATTAAATTTCATCAACCAAATATTATTAAAACTAATATGCCTATATCACATTTGATGTTGACTAAAATGTACTATCTGAAATATTTCCTATGATTTATCATTTGCGAAATAACTGCCATTGAAATCACTTACAGTACGGTACTTATAATTAATAACTATCACAGTAGTTATAATGCTATTAATAATTATTACAGTACGTTAAAATATTAATAATTATTTTAGTCAAAATACAGTAGTGAAGAACCACAACCAGGTGACATGGTTACTGTTGTCAAGGAAAGTCATGACGATGTGTTTACCTCAGAGGGGGCGGACCAGAGTAGGACGAGGCTAGTAATGTTGGGCTCGACAAGGTTAGGTTGTTTACAGTCGCATAATTTGGAGTACCAGTGGTCATAATATGGGGGCTGCAATATATACATTTAAATAAGATAACCTCTCAAAAACACCCATACAAATTGCAACATTCATAACAAAATATTTAATTTACTAGTGATCAACTCTAGAATATTCATAAACAATCTCAAAGGTTCGTGTTTACTTATTTTGAAAAGAATATAATTTTATAAGAGAGAATAAAACAAATTTAATATAAATAAATGAATATTTAACATAAATATATATAATTGAAATAAATAAGAAATGTATTTAATTCACCAGTGTGGCAGGAAAAGAAAAACAAATAATGTGCATAATTCATTTACTGTTAGATTTAACAGTGATAAATTTAATATAATTTAATTTTAATATAAGTATTGGTACATATATTTGCATAAATTTTATTTCTTTTTTAATATATGTTTCACTAATTTAAACTATTTATCTACAGTATATAACAAATACAAATACTATCTACAATCTATAACTAACTTAATCCTATTGTGAAACTTGTATCTAAACTATGGTATCAAATACTATTCTATCTTGACTGTAATTGTTTGTATTAACTATTTACAAACAGTAAAATTAATTCTACTTTGATCCTTATAAATGATGTTTTGAAATGTGTAAGGACAACCCTACTGTCTACAATCAACCCGACTCCTCATCATGGCTTCAACATAACCAGAAACATACCTGGAATCTGTGCACAGATAATTGTAATAGAATAAACATAGTACATGTAGCCATGCAGTCAATAAATAATCCTTTAACCTTCGGACTACTGCAGGTGAGATATCTCACCCGACATCACGTCAGTCGACATACTGTACACTGTATACAGTGCATTCATTCCCCAATTCATATTTCCTTCAGTTTTGAACACGACACTCACCGGAAAAAAAGTGTCTTAATAGGAAACAGTTTATTTTACAGCATGGTAGCTTTTGTTTGTTATTTTTTCAATGGAACATAAATTGGAATTTTGAGTTAAAAGTGGTTTTCAGCAAGTATTTTCACTTGATAACAATGGTGGCATGTCACAGTAATTTTCAAGGATTGATTTTGACAGCTAATTTGGTAATATATTTGATAATTTTACCAACAACGAAAATCACCAAATATTGGGATATAAATCGTAGTTAGTTTGGGGTTTTTAAAAATCTAGTCATAAAACCACTGTAATCGGGAATAATGGACATAAATACTGGACAGCCGGCCACAAATGCCCGTAAATTTAGTAAACCCAACTTTTTAAATTTTTTGCCTAATTTTAATCACCATTAACGGATATAAAATATCATAAAAATTACAATAACCCACGAAAATAATACTTACGGATTCATATATGAACTTTATTTTATGTATTTATAAAACATTTAAGTGAATATATGTGAATGAATGAATGTTTGTTTAACGACACCCCAGCACAAAAATACATATCGGCTATTGGGTGTCACAGAGTATATGTGAGTAAAAATTATAAACTTGTACCCACTCAACGTGGTTTTTGTCAAAAATGAATCCAGTAGTCTAAAGGTTAACAGCAAACACATTGAACTGGGTTTTCAGTGTTACATCTGTAAGTACCTTAAATTACTACATGTAGTAGATAGGATTCGAACTATGAGTGGTAATGAAAATGTTTGTATTATCACCTATGGCAAAGAAAAAAGAATCACAATGCCTCATTAAAACAATATTACATCCATTCACATACAAGTTTTTTATGCAACTCTCTACCATCAAAGTTGCAAGATTCCTAGAAAGTACTCAAGCACCATGAGCTTTTTATTGATCAGTTTTAAAAACTTATGTGACGTCCACTTGGTTGGAATGATGAATTATTATTATATTTACGAGAATTTCAAACCATAATATTGGAGCACAGAAATGTTATCCAGCCCAGGTACTAAAACTATACATTGACTATGAACACATCAGACAACTACACACTTTCTTTCACCAACAAAAGTGTGAATTTTGTGAAACCTTCTCTATTGATTTCTAAAACCAGTAAAATATACCAGCTAATGCACTGATTAAAGCACATAATTATAAATCATCTTTCATATTTTCTACATCTAACAGGATTCATTCATCCAAACATATTATTAGTTTAGATTTCAATTTCTTTACTACTGCTGTTGTCCATTTCAACTGGCTGTCAGTGAGAGTTTTGTTTGTAAATAAATTATCCAATTTAGTCAGTACAGTAGAACTGGTACATATCCAGATTTTTTTATAGTAGAGGTAGAAGCAAATACTGGTAATAAATATATTACAATAGTACCAAGATCTTTGAATGAAAACCTACACATTTAAAATTTCAGTTCCATGCCTTTAATCACTGGAACCCATCAGAAAGTATTTTTGCATAATCACGACAATGGTGGATTATGTTACATGGGAATAGGTAACAGACTTTCTGTTCCAGGATTTAATTTCCTATTCACAACTGACATGCTACTAGAAGCAATCACTTCCATGAAATTAATAGGCCTGACATATCATCAGTAACTGAAATATGTCAATGATATCCATCTGAAAGTGGTCACACATATATATGTAGAATTGAAAATGCAATTAACAGCACATGCTGAAACTGTCATATCACAATAAAAGTTTGTTTTGTTTAACACCACCACTAGAGCACATTGATTGTGTAATCATCGGCTATTAGATGTCAAACATTTGGTAATTTTAACATATAGTCTTAGAGAGGAAACCCGCTACATTTTTCTATTAGTAGCAGGGGATCTTTTATATGCACCATCCCACAGACAGGATAGCACATACCAGCCTTTAATATACCAGTCGTGGTGCATTGTCTGGAATGAGAAATAGCCCAATGGGCCCACCAATGGGGATCGATCCCAAACCGACTGCACATCAAGCGAGCACTTCACCACAATGAATAACAACATTCATGGATTCTGGCTTTTTTGACAATATTTATAGCACATTTTAATAAACAATCAATCATAAACTCTGCAAATTCTGTAATGCTTTGATGGTACACATAAAAAAGTTAAATCAGATTACACTGGTATCATAACAACAAATAGGAACAAAAATATATTAAAATTCATTTTTATGTTCGTGGACAATAAAAATTATGTCTTATTCAGTTTTGTAAAACATTTACAGTCTAAAGTTGGCAATGGAAATATTTTGTCATCAATATATAATGATATGAAAGAACATATGGACACTTACAGTAGTTACACACCACCAGTAACATGAACCATCACCTTTAACCTCAAACTACTCTAATATAATGACGAAAAAAAGAAAACCTAAACCAAAAATATTATTGCTAATTAAATACACAATGATCCACAAACATTTAAGCAGATCATTTAATAGGCACTTTTTCATGAACTCAATTAGTGTGATGTATCTAAAATAGATAAACATGTACTTATAGTATAAGCTATGACTATAAATTAATACCAAAATAAAGAATTTTATTTAAATATTTAACTAGCAAGTGTAGGCCTACTGTTATAAGCGGTGGTTGGGGTATTTTAGTAGCTAAGTGTAGCTGTCTACTTTTCTAACATTAGAACAAGAAACAGATGCCCGTCTGTATGACTTAAAAGATTTGAACTTGCTTAATACTACCACCAAGCATCTAGAAGTAAACTGGCATGTTTGTCACAATAGATGTAAACGCCATTTTCAAACACTACTAAATACTTTTATGTTCAGTTTTAACAAAAACTATTGAACAATTAAATGTTTTGATTTATTTTATTCTGATTTAAAATAAAAATTACTAAGATCTATTGTGACAAACACAAAGAAATCTTAAATACCTCATCACAGATATACTCTGAAAAATATTAACATTTTATGTAAAAATAAAGTTGTGAAGTTTCTGTACTGATAAAACATTTATAAAAAGCCACTCTATTCTCTATGAAAAGTTTAAAAAGAAAAATATTATATAGGCTGCCTACCAATTCCATCACCAATAAAGATGGAATAAGTATTGTTTATATCCAAAATATTCATGAATGTGATTACATTAGAAGTTCCACTATACAAAGATTATTAAACTAACTGAAATATTATATAAAAATAGAATCAATTTCTACCATCCACTTAAAAAATTAGAAGTGTAATAGATCATAAATTTGGCAACTAACTTAAAAGTGAACCTATTTTTGCCTTTATGTATGTAACTACATATATACACAATTTCTTTACACACCTGCCCAAAATGTTTGACCCCATATTATGTAAATGACATTTAAGTTCATGTATGTCGCTTGAAAAACCAAATTTTATATGATGTAAAATGTAAAACAAATAGGAGATGATGATAAATGGGTTTTAGATAATTGTGTTCAGGAATGTCATTCGAGCATTTTATTTCTTTCAAATACTTTATCTAATCACAAAAAGTAGATGTTTTGTGATTGATGGAAGTTTCAATGATTTTTAACAGAATGCCAAGAGGAAGAAGACAGAATGAGGAAGTTGTACATATGCACACTGTGCAACAAACCAGGAAGTTAGTCATGGACTTGCAATTATTATGTGCTGATAGTATATATATGGTAAGCTCAGGCCATATGTGTGATATACATACACCCAGTATAAACATGCATATAAAACATGATATAAACATCTGATATAAGCAAGAAACAGATTCCAAGTCTGAGCAATACCAACTTGCAAATTCCATTCTTCATTTAATTAATTTTGTTAATGTGATATACACAGAGAAAAGAGCAGCTATCTATTGATATAAATAACATAATTTTCACCTCAAGAAACTTAATAATACAGGAATTCTGAAATATAATTGGCAAACAAATACACGTTTAAAAATTACAACATAAGTTACTTGTTATTCCACTTAGAAATTTTAGTTCTCACATGTACCACAATCAGGGGCTTAATTCACAAAGCACTCTTAGGCTCTGCAAAGCATCCTCTTTGCAAGTCTTTTAGCACTGCACTGCGATTTCGCAAAGTTGCAAGTGTTTAGTGAATTAGGTCCCAGAACTGTAAGTCTACTAAATTGTTCCAAGAAGTTACAGATAGATGCACAGGCACAGGAAAGAACAAATACATTAAAAAAGAGAGAATATGACTTCTAAATATATTTAAATCTAATCATAAACCATTGTGAAAACAGTTCATTAGCAATGAATGTAATAACTGTAAAATGTCTTTTAAAACAATGCAAACAGAAATACAGAAAAGCGAGTACTTAAAATAAACCCAGCAAAAAAATGTTTAATTAAGAATCTAAGACAAGTGCATGTGTTGGGGAAAATAAATGTTCAATAAAAATTGGAAATTAGATACAAGATCATGAAGTTAAAACGTGGTAAATGTCATACTAATAATGACATAATTAAATGTTGAAGAAGTTAGGTGCCCAGTGTTTCAGACATATGCATGTATACTGAAGGCAGACAGCAATTCCAAAGCTAATCTTGACACAAAACAAATCAAATTCTTAGAGGCGCAATACTCAACAAGATCAGTGATGAATGCATGTACCAAGTTTGAAACAGTATTTACAGGGTCAAACATCCCGTTGGTCATGTCAGATGTGTTCAAAACACAAGTGTTAAGAAATCTAGCCCATGACTGCATGTACCAAGTTTTTGTTAGATGTGAAACAATGCAAGGTGAAAAGGGTGATAAGTGTCAGAAATTGTTGAAACATCATACCAAGTATTATTTACCTGCTGATAGACGGCTTTGTTAGACTGATAAAGACTTAACTTGGAGAGTATACAGAGTATTATTTACCTGCCGACAGAGGGCATGGCTAGACTGATAAGACTTAACTTGGAGAGTATACAGTGTATTATTTACCTGCCAACCGAGGGCATGGCTAAACTGATAAAGACTTAACTTGGAGAGTATACCGAGTATTATTTATTTGCCGACGGAGGGCATGGATAGACTGATAAGACTTAACTTGGAGAGTATACAGTGTATTATTTACCTGCCGATGGAGGGCATGGCTAGACTGATAGAGACTTAACTTAGAGAGTATACAGTGTATTATTTACCTGCCGACGGAGGGCATGGATAGACTGATAAAGACTTAACTTGGAAAGTATACTGAGTATTATTTATTTGCCGACGGAGGGCATGGCTAGACTGATAAGACTTAACTTGGAGAGTATACAGTGTATTATTTACCTGCTGACGGAGGGCATGGCTAGAATGATAAAGACTTAACTTGGAGAGTATACAGTGTATTATTTACCTGCCGATGGAGGGCATGGCTAGACTGATAAAACTTAACTTGGAGAGTATACAGTGTATAATTTATCTGCCGACGGAGGGCATGGCTAGACTGATAAAGTCTAAACTTGCAGAGTATACAGTGTATTATTTACCTGCCAATGGAAGGCATGGCTAGACTGATAAGACTTAACTTGGAGTGTATACAGAGACTTAACTTGGAGAGTATACAGACTTAACTTGGGAGTATATACAGTGTATTATTTACCTGCTGACGGAGGGCATGGCTAGACTGATAAGACTTAACTTGGAGAGTGCATAGAGACTTAACTTGGAGAGTATACAGTATATTATTTACCTGCCAACGGACGGCATGGCGAGACTGATAAGACTTAACTTGGAGAGTGTACAGACTTAACTTGGAGAGTATACAGTATATTATTTACCTGCCAACGGACGGCATGGCGAGACTGGTTGAGGACGCGGCCTGACTGCAAGTGTTGATGAGCGAGACACTGGTGGCCACGGTCTGCCCGCTGGCATTGATGGGCGGGATGCTGCTGCTGTTGGTCACCATCTCCTTCTCCTCCGGCTCCTTCTCCTGTGTCTCCTTCTCCTTGTCATCAGTGTCCTCGGAGTCATCAGTCGCATGAGTCGGCACGACAACCAGCTTACTGGCAGCGCCCCCTGCTGGAGGGAATGTCACCGACTGGCTGTTTGAGATGGTCGGAGTCTTCTTCTGAGATTTGTCTGTGTCCAACGGTTTCTTTTTCACCAGCTTCTCCTGGCTGTTGTCTTTCAATTCCTGAAACACATTTCAACATCATTGTTGCAACAGTTTGGCAGTAACAAAATATACTTCATATGTGACATTCCAATTAACTGTACTTAATCCAGAATATTTTTGTCTGCAAAATAATTTGAACATTAAAGTGACTGATCCTAGTACAATGTACACACACACAAACACTAACACGTCCCCCCCAACTTTTAAAGCCGGATTGACGCCCATGGTCTGGTTCCATTATACTGGTTTGAGTGACACATTTAATAAAGTGAGTATGGTTACATTACACTGGTGTGAGTGACACAAATAATAAAGTGAGTATGGTTACATTACACTGGTGTGAGTGACACAAATAATAAAGTGAGTATGGTTACATTACACTGGTGTGAGTGACACAAATAAAGTGGGTATGGTTACATTACATTATACTGTTATGACACTAATACCACGTGGTTACATTATTGTACACCAGTTTCAATGACACTAATAAAGTGAATATGGTTACATTACACTTGGTTTAAACAATATTTATTTCTGTTTATATTAACAGATGGGATTGGTCAACAGGCATAGCCTATATAAAGACCTTTCCCTACATTATACAACTGAAATATTAGCTGGTCAACACGGACATTTTAGAAAGTACAAGATGTGCATTTAGTGTAGAAAAATGTAAAACTACTATATATTTAACCTGTCAAAATAAAAATATTTGTACAGGCATCTAAATAAGTCGTTCAGGTTACAGGGAGGTTTCCACATGTAAGAAAAGTCCAGAACAGGCTTTTGTTCTCAACAAAAATTTCAACGTCAATGGCAGTTTTGTTTACGAACGTAAACCAGGCAATGCATTCTGGACTTCCGCGTTTCATTTTCTCGTAAGGAATTGCATCGATGTTTGCGCACACTTGTGCAATTGCAAGCAATTATAGTCATTGGATGTTTAAGCAGCATTTACTAGATGAATCTACTTTCATGTTTCGTTTTCTCGTATGAATTAATAAAGTGAGTATGGTTACATTACACTGGTGCAAGTGATATTAATAAAGTGAGTATGATGATATTACATTGGTGCAAAAGATATTAATAAAGTGAGTATGGTTACATTACACTGATGTAAGTGATATTAATAAAGTGAGTAGGATTACATTACACTAATGCGAGTCATATTAATAAAGTGAGTAAGGTTAAATGACACAGGTGTGAGTGACATTAATGAAGTAAGTATGGTTACATTACCGTACACCGGTGTGACATTAATGAAGTGAGTATGGTTACATTACCGTACACCGGTGTGAGTGACACGTCTTAAAAAATGTAAAACTGAAATGACCTTTATGGACTTTTTCTCCTTCTCCTTTACCTCCTTCGATTCGACTTTCTTCTTCTTCTTCATGTTGGCCTTCGACTCGTTCTCCGTGATCGTGTTCTCCCACTGGCTGCTGTTCTTCACCAGCGGGCTGTCGTGGTACTCTTTGTGAAGCTTCTGCTTCAGGTCGTGGCTGAACCGCGTCGAGAACCCCTCACGCGTGAAGAACTCATGCAGCACCAGCTCTGAGCAGGTCGGTCTCAGGTCAGGGTCCAGTCGCAGGCATTGCTGAATATACAAGTGATTCAAATTTAGATCTAGTCGCAGACATTGCTGAATATACAAGTGATTCAAATTTAGATCTAGTCGCAGGCATTGCTGAATATACAAGTGATTCAAATTTAGATCAAGTCACAGACATTGTTGAATATACAAGTGATTCAAATTTATATCTAGTCACAGACATTGCTGAATGTATACAAGTGATTCAAATTTAGATCCAGTCACAGACATTGCTGAATATACAAGTGATTCAAATTTAGATCTAGTCACAGACATTGCTGAATATACAAGTGATTCAAATTTAGATCTAGTCACAGACATTGCTGAATGTATACAAGTGATTCAAATTTAGATCCAGTCACAGACATTGCTGAATATACAAGTGATTCAAATTTAGATCTAGTCGCAGACATTGCTGAATATACAAGTGATTAATTTTTTAGATCTAGTCGCAGACATTGCTGAATATACAAGTGATTCAAATTTAGATCCAGTCGCAGACATTGCTGAACATACAAGTGATTCAAATTTAGATCCAGTCGCAGACATTGCTGAATATACAAGTGATTAAAATTTAGATCCAGTCGCAAACATTGCTGAATATACAAGTGATTCAAATTTAGATCTAGTCGCAGACACTGCTGAATATACAAGTGATTCAAATTTAGATCTAGTCGCAGACATTGCTGAATATACAAGGAATTCAAATTTAGATCAAGTCACAGACATTGCTGAATATACGATTCAAATTTAGATCTAGTTGCAGACATAGCTGAATATACAAATGATTCAAATTTAAATCTAGTTGCAGACATTGCTGAATATACAAGTGATTCAAATTTAGATCCAGTCATAGACATTACTGAATATAAGTGTGATTCAAATTTAGATCTATTCACAGACATTATTGAATATACAAGTGATTCAAATTTAGATCTAGTCGCAGGCATTGCTGAATATACAAGTGATTCAAATTTAGATCCAGTCGCAGACATTGCTGAATATACAAGTGAGAACAAGATAATAAAATGTATTAAAACTGAACTGAACAAGTCACTACTTCCTCTATTGTCAGTCATGATCCCTAGTCCTATAAACAACAGCAGTCTCAAACTCTTACAATCTAATTAAAATTAGCTCCACTATTACATGTGGATCTAACAGCAGCCAATTGGAGCTCATGTCCAGTTGACCTTTCATTCGACCAATCAAAACCTTACTTACAAAATCATGCCAGTGATTTGAAAAGTTGAAAACATTCAGGATTATGCCGAGGGTATACAAAATGATTCGGGTGAACAACAAGTTCACCTATTGCATAAATAGTCTTGACCGATATTTTTAGAATTTGTATGCTCCCGAATAACGTTATGAAAGGCGAAGTGTAATTGGTCGATATTTAAATTGTTATTTATAGATGAAATGTCACCTGGACATGGGAGTCCACGCAATGCTGTTAGATCTACTGGTGAGACCAGTAGAGCTAATTTTAATCAGATTGAAACTCTTACTGTGGACCCGCAATGTTATCAAGTGAGATGCATATTATAACAGGCAAACACCTTTCAATAATATTACAAAGAATTGCAAGCAATAGTTAATGGTCTCTAACATACTTTAATACAAGCCCCAGTATAATTACCTTCATTAGGTCTAGTGACCAATTTGATATTCTGTGAAATTTCTTTTCAAGTGGGATAATTTCTCTCACTTCTGGTAATCTCATGCCAACAAACAGGGGATTGCGTAAAAATACCTCTCGGTGACGCGGAGTCAAATTACCTGAAACAAATCAATTCACTGACAATAATACGACAACCAATCAGGCTGAAATTAACTCGGTTAATACTAAAACAAAATCAATCAACAAAGATATGATATTGAAACAAGTTTTAAATACCAAAGATGAACAACTATGTGATAAAAATGTTACTAAAACATCTATGTGATACAAGTCTTACCAAAAAATTTGAGTATGTGATACGAGTCTTATCAAAGTATTTGACCATGTGATGTCTTACCAAAACATTTGACCATGTGATGTGTCTTACCAAAACATTTGACCATGTGATGCGTCTTACCAAAACATTTGACCATGTGATGTCTTACCAAAACATTTGACCATGTGATGTGTCTTACCAAAACATCTGACCATGTGATGTGTCTTACCAAAACATTTAACCATGTGATGTGTCTTACCAAAACATTTGACCATGTGATGTCTTACCAAAACATTTGACCATGTGATGTCTTACCAAAACATTTGACCATGTAATAAAAGCCTTACAAAAATATTTGACAGTGACATAAACAACTGACTGTGATAAAAATCTTACTGAAACATTTGACTGTGTAAAATGAGTCCTAACAAACATTGTATGATGTGATCCAGTTACTACCAAACATTTCATTATGTGATACAAAACTTACCATAACAGTTGAATTTGTAAAAAAAATTACCAAAATATTTTACTGTGATAAAAATCTTACCAAAACATTTGACTGTGATACAAATTATCAAAACATTTGACTATGTGATAATGAGTGTTCCCCAACATTTGACTACGTGATACAAATCTTACCAAATATTACTATAGAATACTTTATTTTCGCGTTTTTCGCGTGTGAATGAAATTCGTGAAAATATATTCCACGCGAAAATAAAGGCCGACAAAAAAAAGAAAAAAGATGTAGTCTCGTTCAACTATACCACATTAGTTTCCGATGTACGAGGCTAGTAGTAA